>NW_027507685.1:67688971-67788971 GCF_037356315.1 Lithobates pipiens | reverse complement strand
CTTCTCCACTCCTCCACACCCATCTACCACTTCCTGTCTTGTTTTTTAAAGACACTTCCTTAACAGGTGGGTTAATCAATTTTATTCCCTAACCACTTGCCGACCGCCGCACGACGATGTACGTCCTTTTTTTGAAGAGGGATATCTCGGTAACGGCAGCAGCTGCTGCCACAACCGAGATGTCCATCTCTTCAGGCGGCGGTCGGCTGTATGATAACGGTGGTCTCCGCGGCGGATTCGCCGCGAGATCACCGCTATCGGCGGCGGGAGAGGTGCCACCCCCCCTTCCGCCGCCCTCCCGCACCTTCCGCCGCTTACCGGAGCCGTCGGTAGCGGCAGAGGCGATCGGGTCCTTTCATCTGCTGGGCATAGAGACAAGTGAGGCTAAGATGGCCCCCACTCGTCTCTATACCATAGGAGGGCGGAAGCGACGTCAAAACGTCACTTCCGCCCATACCTCTTAAAGGTATATTTTTTTTAAATGTCAGATTTTCATTTTTTTTTTTTTTTTTGCATTTTAGCCCAAATATGAGATCTGAGGACTTTTTGACCACAGATCTCATATTTAAGAGGACCTGTCATGCTTTTTTCTATTACAAGGGATGTTTACATTTTTTTTTTTAAAACAGTGTAAAAATAAATAAAATCAATTAAAATAAATAAGAAAAAAAAAAAATTTTTAAAAACACCCCGTCACGACGAGCTTGCGCACAGAAGCGAGCGCATACGTGAGTAGTGCCCGCATATGAAAACGGTGGTCAAACCACACATGTGAGGTTTCGCCACGATCGGTAGAGCGAGAGCAATAATTCTAGCCCTAGACCTCCTCTGTAACGCAAAAAATGCAACCTGTAGAATTTTTTAAATGTCGCTTATGGAGATTTTTGAGGCTAAAAGTTTGACGCCATTCCACGAGTGGGCGCAATTTTGAAGCATGACATGTTGGGTATCAATTTACTCGGCGTACCATTATCTTTCACAATATAAAAAAAAATTGGGCTAATTTTACTGTTGTCTTATTTTTTTATTCAAAAAAGTGAATTTTTTCCAAAAAAAGTGCGCTTGTAAGACCGCTGCGCAAATACGGTGTGAAAAAAAGTATTTCAATGACCTCCATTTTATTCTCTAGGGTGTTAGAAAAAAAACAATATAAAATGTTTGGGGGTTCTAAGTAATTTTCTAGCAAAAAAAAATGTTTTAAACATGTAAACACCAAGTCTGAAAAAGAGGCCTGGTCCTTAAGTGGTTAAAGAGACCACAACCCAAACAGAGGGGAAATATAGCGTCCTTCCAGGAGCCAGCCACGGCGTCCTGTACATATCCCCCCCCTGTGCCCCAACGCCAAGGAGGTGGAGGTCAGACAATGGACTCGGGAGAGGGCATCTGCATTTTGATGCAGTCTCCCGGGCCTATGCTCCACTACAAATTTAAATTCCTGGAGTGCCAGGAACCACCGGGTAACCCTGGCATTAGTCCCTTTTCCCTGTCAGCCATGTTAAAGGGGCATGGTCAGAAATCAACCTAAACTTCCTCCCCAAAAGGTAATATCTGAGGGATTCCAGAGCCCACTTAATGGCCAGACACTCTCGTTCAATTATGGCATAGTTTTTCTCCGCTGGTGTTAACTTCCTGCTGAGGAAGACTATCGGGTGTTCCTCGCCATGAATAACCTGTGACAACACCGCTCCCAATCCTACATCGGAAGCATCAGTCTGGACAACATACTCTTTTGAAAAATTAGGTGCTACCAGGACAGGGTGTTGGCACAGCGCCGACTTGAGCTCCAAAAAAGGCTTCTCAGCATCTGCATTCCACTCCACCATGACCGATTTCCGACCCTTAGTCAGATCGGTCAACGGAGCCGCCAACGTGGCAAAGTTGGGTACAAACCTCCTGTAGTATCCCACCATGCCCAGGAATGCACGTACCTGCTTTTTTGTGAGGGGGCGGGGCCAATTCTGTATAGCTTCTATCTTGTTGACCTGCGGTTTCACTACCCCTCTACCCACGATATAACCCAGGTATTTCACCTCCTCCATTCCCAAAGCACATTTTTCAGGGTTTATTGTAAACCCCTCCTTCCAAAGAGAGTCCAGCACTGCCTGCACTTTGGGCAAATGTAATTCCCAGTCTTTGCTAAAAATGACAATATCGTCCAAGTATACTGAGGCATACTTCCGGTGAGGTCGTAAAATCCTATCCATTGCTCTCTGGAACGTGGCTGGAGCAGTTTGCAATCCAAAAGGCACCCTTTTGTACTGAAAACTTCCCTTTGGGGTAGAAAAAGCAGTTTTCTCTCTAGCAGCCTTAGTCAACGGTATTTGCCAATATCCCTTGGTAAGGTCTAACGTAGTGATATACCTGGCTGGACCTAGTCTCTCGATAAGCTAATCTACCCGGGGCATGGGGTAGGCATCAAACCGGGAAACTTCATTAAGTTTCCGGAAATCATTGCAGAATCGCAGAGTCCCGTTGGGCTTCGGTACCAACACAATCGGGCTCGACCACTCACTCTGCGATTCCTCAATAATCCCTAGGTCTAACATCTTTTTTACTTCCTCTGAAACGGCCTTCCTTTGAGCCTCTGGGATGCGGTAGGGCCGGACAAAAACTTTGACTCCTGGTTCTGTGACAATATCATGCTCTATGACACTAGTGAGCCTTGGCAAGTCTGAAAATGTTTCTTTATTTCTCTGCAAGAACTCCTTTGCCTGCTGACTTTGGGTTTTAGACAGGGTATTTGCTACTTGGACACTCTCCACCCCAACCTGAGGCTCAAGTTTTGTACTAGCCAGGGAGGTCACTGGTTCCCTGTCTGTCCAGGGCTTTAACAAGATTACATGATATATCTGGAAGGGTTTCCTCTTGCCTGGCTGGTGGACTCTATAATTTACCTCTCCCACTTTTTCTACAACCTCGAAAGGGCCTTGCCATCTGGCCAAGAATTTACTTTCCACAGTGGGAATCAACACTGCTACTCGATCCCCCACTTGGAAGTTCCTAATTTTGGCTGCCCTATTATAGACCCATCGTTGAGCCTCCTGGGCTTTTTGTAAATGTTCCTTAACTAGCGGCATCACAGTTCGGATCCTCTCCTGCATTTGAGAGACATATTCAAGAACACTTTTATGCTGAATTGGTTCACTTTCCCATTCTTCTTTAACAAAGTCCAGTAATCCACAAGGCCTCCGCCCATATACCAATTCAAAGGGCGAAAACCCAGTGGAGGCCTAGGGCACTTCTCGGATAGCAAACAGGAGGGCTGGTAACAGACAGTCCCAGTCTTTCCCATCCCTTTGTACCACTCTCTTGAGCATAGACTTAAGGGTCTTATTAAAACGTTCTACCAATCCATCTGTTTGGGGATGGTAGACCGATGTGCGCAGCTGTTTAATCCGGAACAGTTTGCATACATCAGCCATAACCTTCGACATAAACGGGGTGCCCTGGTCTGTGAGTATTTCCTTGGGAAAACCTGTCCGTGTAAACAACTGGAATAACTCCCGTGCAATAGCCTTAGAGGAGGTGTTCCGCAGGGGTAGCGCCTCAGGATATCGAGTGGCATAGTCGAGGATCACCAGTATGTAAGAATGACCTCGAGCCGACTTTACCAAGGGACCCACTATATCCATGGCTATCCTCTCGAATGGGACCTCAATTATGGGCAGAGGGACCAACGGGCTCCGGAAATGGGTCGCCGGAGCGGTCAACTGACAGGTGGGACAAGAGGTACAGTATCTCCTTACCTCTGCTTTCAAGCCTGGCCAGTAAAACCGGTCGGCGATCCGTGCCTCCGTCTTTTCAACTCCCAGGTGTCCCCCTAAAACATCATCATGGGCCAGGTCCAGGACCTTGCGTCTATACTGTTGGGGTACCAATAATTGTTCTACCACATTTTCTCTCACTTTAGTAACCCGATAAAGCAATTCATTACATATTGAAAAATGTGGCCACCGCTTATTAGCACCTGGCTCTTGGGGCTCCCGATTTATTACTACAACCTGTTCCCGTGCCCTGGCCAAAGTGGGGTCCTGCATCTGGGCAGTACCAAATGCCCCCTGGGGAACACCCAAATCTGGCAAGTCAGGGGTAGAGGCCATTTCCTCATCCTCTTCCCCCAGCATTACCTGAAGCGGGGAAGGTTCCCCCCCCCCTCAGTGTTCAGGTAGGTCCGAGAACCCCACATATTGACATCCTTAACAGTATCAGCACTATTTTCATCATTATTAACCAAAGTCTTGGCGTTTTTATCAACTGGGTCCATATTACGAACATGTGGCATCTCAGAGTTATTACCCTCAACAACAGGAACAGAGGGACTAGTTTCTTCCCAGTCTCTGGACCTTTCAGATAGTTCTCCTTGTCTCCAAAGTTTTGTAAATAACGGACAGTCACGTCCTATGATAACGTCATGTACCAAGTTCTTTACCACCCCCACCTCTTGAGTACCAGTGCCACATGCTGTGGAGATGGACATCGAGATGAGAGGGTACTCTCTAGTGTCCCCATGAATGCACACAACCCGCAAAATTTTGCTTACCGGACCGATCTTCCCAATTACTCTAGGGTGAACCAGGGTTACCATGCTTCCAGAGTCCAGCAAAGCCTGTGCAAGGTGGTGGTTCACTTGGACTTCACACTCAAACTTCCCCTCTCCAAGGTCAAGATGTGTTGTACACGCTTTATGGGTATAAAAGACCCCCTCCGAAGAACCCCGCATTCCATGGGTTCTTCCTGCAATGGGCAGTGGGCCCGGGTATGGCCCCAGGCATGACATCGCCAACATTGTACATCCCCTCCTCTCCGATCAGGAACAGGTCGCTGAGGGGGTAACGGATGTGACTCTCGGCCTTCCGGGGTGTTGGTTCCAGAGCTCCTGGGGACATCCTTTCGTAGGACGGCAGTTGGTCGGAAAGGCCGTGGCAGACTGAGCCCTTGAGGCTTGGTGGGGCCAAGCAGAACCTCCACCACTGTATATCGTTCCACCATCTCGACAAGGCGGTTCACGGTTTTGGGGTCTCCATGGCTGACCCACCGTTGAAGGTCGTCTGGCAGTGACCTTAAGTATCGGTCCAGCACGACCCGCTCCACAATTTGGGGGCCAGACAACACTTCGGGCTGCAGCCATTTTTTTACTAGTTGCACCAGGTCATGCATTTGAAATCGCAGTGGCCGGTTCGAACGATACTTCCATTGGTGCACTCGTTGGGCCCGAACAGCCGTAGTCACCCCCAACTGAGCCAGTATTTCTGCCTTTAATTCTTGATAATCTTTAGCGTCTTCTGGTGGTAGGTCGAAATAGGCTTTTTGAGGATCTCCGGTGAGGAAAGGAGCAATTAAGCCGGCCCACTGGTCCTGGGGCCACCTTTCTCTCTCTGCCGTCCTCTCAAATGTAGCCAGAAACGCCTCTACATCATCACTCAGGGACAATTTCTGCAGAAAATGGCTTGCCCTTACGGTCACCTGGTTGCCAGGGGCAACGGCCACTTGTTCACGATCCTGAGAAAGCTGTTGCACTGCTTCTTTTAAGGCAGCCATCTGAGCCTGCATAACCCCCTTGTTGGGTCGCTTGCTGGGCTGCTAACTGGGCCACCACCAGGCGAGTATTTTCTTGCTGCAAAGCCAGCGCCTCGTTGTGGTGCGTTTTTTGTACCTCCAGCTGGGTTGCTAAGCGCTGATTAGCTTCCTCATGGCGAGCCTGCGCTTGCATATTAGCCAAGGACAGCTGTTTAATTAGCTCCTCCATTGTTTCAGCTTTCAACAGTTGTGCAGCTTTAACCCAGGACATAAATTCACTGTACTGTCCCTTTAAATGTCAGTTCAAATCCAATGCAAAAAAAAATAAAAAAATAGCAAGAAAAACGCCTGTTACTTTGTCCTGCCCGCATTCGAGCACCACTTGTAATGTTCGGGGGACCAGGTAGATCGCAGGACACAGGCTTTTCATACAACAAAGGGTTTATTAAGTTAAATAGCTTTACAGCAGCCAAAAACAAAAGGAAAAAGGGTTTGTAGTCTCACCGACTTGCAAAGTCCAGAATAGCTGTCTTTATCAAAAACAGAGCTTGATCTTGATGGCAGGTAGCTTCCCCTGCCAGGAGCCTTCCAAACAGGACACTGCTGTCCACTTTAGTTGCTGCAGTCCAAAATAAACACCATCCACCATATCTTCTCCACTCCTCCACACCCATCTACCACTTCCTGTCTTGTTTTTTAAAGACACTTCCTTAACAGGTGGGTTAATCAATTTTATTCCCTTAAAGAGACCACAACCCAAACAGAGGGGAAATATAGCGTCCTTCCAGGACCCAGCCACGGCGTCCTGTACAATTGTATATATATATATATATATATATTATACATATATACACACACATATATATGTGTGTGTAAAAAGTGGGCTTAGATGAGAGAGATTTAAGTAAGAGTTCTCCAATGGCCAGCAATATTTAGACAGCATGCCTACCTTCATCAGGTTGAGGAGTGAGCATAAGCAGATAAAGAATAGCAATGGTCTTTTGCTGGCCACTATAGTTCCGGTAAAATATCTCACCTCACTGATTAAACAGTATATACAAATGTTCTTTGTTTTGAGGTTGTCCATGTTATCCTCCCTAGTAGGGATGAGCTTCGTGTTCGAGTCGAACGTACGTTCGACTCGAACATTGGCTGTTCGGCCGTTCGGCGAATTCCGAACTTTTGGGCCGTTCGCGTCAAAATTCGAGTGGCGCGCGCGGACCACAATGCACTGCGCTGGCGCAGTGCATTGCTGGCTCATGATTGGCCAAGCATGCACTGTGACCCCGCATGCTTGGCCAATCGTAGCACCAGCAGCGAGGAGAGCCATGATTGGCCACAGGCATCCTGCCTGTGGCCAATCATAGCTCAGGCTGTGTAGTGCACGCCCCACACTATATAAGGCCGCCTTTGAGGCGGCCTCGTGTAGTGTGTTAGCATCTGAAGCAGTGGGTGTTCTGTGTACCTTCAACACAGTACACACCGATCGTTTTTGGCTGATTTCCTATCTTGCTGCTGTGTAGTGGTTGTTGTCTGTGCCCTGACCGCAGTATACACCACTATATTCACCTCACCTATATAGCTAGTGATCTAGCTTTAACCACTTAACAACTGCCCATTGCCGATTAACGGCTTCAGGGCGGTTGTTTAACTCTGAGAGGCCGTTAATTAACGGCCTCCCAGAATTCTGCTCTCGCGTGCCCCCTGGGGCGCGCACTCGAGAGCATCCGTGATCACGGATCACGGTAAACGGCCGCTTGTCGCGGCCGTTTACCACGTGATCGCTCCGTCAAATGACGGAGTGATCACTTGTAAACAAACCGGCGTCATGTTATGACGCCGGTTCCTCCCTCCCCTCTCTGTACCGATCGGTACAGCGGAGGGGAAAGAGATCGGTGTCAGCAGCGATGTGGGCTGCATCTGCAGTGCCCACATCGCTGCTCACCGAATTTAACCCCTCAATTCCCTGCCAATACTCTGCAATACCAGTGCATACTCTGCAGTACCCTGCCATTACTCTGCAGTACCCCGCCATTACTCTGCAGTGCAGTACCCTGCCATTACTCTGCAGTACCCTGCCATTACTCTGCAGTACCCCCCAATACTCTGCAGTACCCGCCATTACTCTGCAGTACCCCGCCATTACTCTGCAGTGCAGTACCCTGCCATTACTCTGGAGTACCCTGCCATTACTCTGCAGTACCCCCCATTACTCTGCAGTAACCCCCATTACTCTGCAGTACCCTGCCATTACTCTGGAGTACCCCCCCAATACTCTGCAGTACCCTGCTATTACTCTGTAGTACCCCGCCAATACTCTGCAATACCCTGCCATAAATTGCCATACCCAGCCATACTCGGAGATACCCAGCCATACTCGGTGATACCCTGAAATACCCAGCCATAGACGCCCCCCACCCCTCACCGCCCTCCGGTGCTTCTACCAACTCGCCAGTACGATCAAAGCCAGAATCTTTTTTTTATTTTTTATTTCAGGCTTCCCAGCCTAGAGGTGAGATGTGGGGTCATATTGACCCCCAGATTTCACTGTAAAGAGGACCTGTCACCCCATATTCCTATTACAAGGGATGTTTACATTCCTTGTAATAGGAATAAAAGTGATCAAAAATATATTTTTGGGGAAAAAAATGTCAAACTAAAATAAATAAAGTAAAATGAACAATAAAAAAAAAAAAAAAATTTAAAGCGCCCATGTGCTCGCATGCAGAAGCGAACGCATGCGTAAGCCCCGCCCACATATGAAAACGGTGTTCAAACCACACATGTGAGGTATCGCCGAGAACGTTAGAGCGAGAGCAATAATTCTAGTCCTAGACCTCCTCTGCAACTCAAAACATGTAACCAGTAAAAAAAAATGTAAGCGTCGCCTATGGGGATTTTTTAAGTAGCGACGTTTGGCGCCATTCCACGGGCATGTGCAATTTTGAAGAGTGACATGTTTGATATCTATTTACTCAGCATAACTTCATCTTTCACTTTATGCAAACATTGGGCTAACTTTACTGTTTTTTTTGTTTGTTTTTTAAGCACAAAACTGTTTTTTCCCCCCAAAAAACGCGTTTGAAAAATTGCTGTGCAAATACCGTGTGAGATAAAAATTTGCAACGACCACCATTGTATTCTCCAGGGTCTTTTGGTATGCATATGCTGTGTGTGTGAAATAACCTGATAATATGACAATTTTTTGGAAAAAAAAAAAAAAAAGGAAATAGGCCGTCAGTACTTCAGGTGTGATCAATTTTCAGATATTGGCACCATAGCTTGTGGACTCTATAACTTTCACAAAGACCAAATAATATCCACCAATTTGTACTTATTTTTACCAAAGATATGTAGTAGTATGAATTTTGGCCAAAATTTATGAAGAAAAAATTACTAATCTGCTAAATTTTATAACAGAAACGAAGAAAAATTCATTTTTTCACAGAATTTTCGGTCTTTTTTCTTTTATAGCACAAAAAATAAAAAACTGAGAGGTGATTAAATACCACCAAAAGAAAGCTCTATTTGTGTGAAAAAAAGGACAAACATTTCCTATAGGTCCAGTGTTGCATGACTGAGTAATTGTCATTCAAAATGTGAGGGCACCGAAAGCTGAAAATTGGTCTGGTTATTAAGGGTGTTTAAGTGCCCAGTGGTCAAGTGGTTAATAATAGAGCTTGCAGTCAGTAGTGTTAGGAGATAGTGCGTGCTGTCTGCGTGCTCTGTACCCAGTACATACCGCTATAATATAGGGCAGGCCCCTACTTTCAAACATCCAACTTACAAACATCTCCTACTTGCAAACGCAAGGAGACAGCAGCAAGTGAGATGAAAAAAGATGGACGACAAAACAAATTATACAGGGGTGATAACCCTTCCCTATGTTTTCCAAAAAGCTTAAAAATAGTTTGTTTGACTGGAGCTACACTTTAAAAATGTACCAGTTGAAAATTACAAACAGATTCAACTTAACACAACAAACCTACACAGTCCCTGTCTTGTTTGCACCGCCTGTATACTGCTGTTCTGAGTATATAGGCCCTGGGGGCCACACGCATTTCCTTTTTTTAATATGGGTACAGGGTTCCCCTTAATATGCGTACAAGACCCAAATAGGCTGGTAATGGGCAGGGAGGGCTACCCATGCCATTTTTCTGAATGATTTTCAACCATATTGCAGGAACCAGATATAACATTAAAACCGCAAGCAGTTTTAAATGGTGTTATTTCCGTTTAATGTCATTTTGTGCAGGGACTGTTCCAAACACGGGAAACACGTGGCACTTCACAGGCATACTACAGACACCCCCCAGGCACCATATTTAAAGGAATATTTCACCTTTTTTTTTCACTTTAATCGTCATTAAAATCAGTGCTCCCGCCAAAACGGCAGTTTTTAAAACTTTTTTTTGCAGTGACCCATGTCCCCTGAGGCAGGAGGCAGGTCCCCAAACCCTTTTTAGGACACTATCTTGCATATTAGCCGTTAAAATTAGCACTTTCCATTTCGAACGTTCGAGTCCCATAGACTTCAATGGGGTTCTAACGTTCGTTTCGAACGCGGGGGTCGTTCGCAAGTTCTGGTGCGAACCGAACTGGGGGGTGTTCGGCTCATCCCTACTCCCTAGTAAACACTGGGTCAAAGGTTTGGCCCAGTGGGTGAGATGTATAGGTAGTATAGTGAATGACCCCAGGTTTTTTTGTTGCAATTAGGCCCCACATTGTGGCCACCTATACATTTTTGAATTACAATTAAAGCTTCCTTCCATTATACATTGACTAGGATTACAATAACCTGATAAAAGATGAAATGTTGTTGGTTACTATGGGTCATTGCTCTTTGCAAATCAGCAGAGCATTTTTGCAGTACCTCATTTAACTCTGAAATAAAACCGTTTCAGCAATATTAATAAAACATATGAATTTATATATAAATATATTATGTATATTTTTGCAGCTACTGATGCCTCGATCAGTGTGCAGTGAGAAGTGTCTGCCAGGATACAGGAAATCTGTCCGGGAAGGACAGCCAGTTTGTTGTTATGATTGCTTACTATGTCCAGACGGACAGTTTTCCAACCAGACAGGTTTGTCTTGATTTCCTTTAATACATATTTATTTCTCATACGTTCCCTGCTATAGTAGTGTATTTAGTGAATTATAGAAGAAACACTGCTTCTTCCATGTCCTATACCTCCCACATCTGCATGAGCTTGTCCACACTCCCTTACATATACCAACAAAAACTCCAGCCACACGACAATGAAATCAACCGGAAATACCTCTCAACTCAAACAGGGCTTAGTCATGGAGGTACACCTCTACAAGCCTTGTGTAAGTCTGGACAAAACTACTGTATAAGTATATAATGAAATTTTATTATGAGCAGAATACCGGGAACTCACTGCTATACATAGGTACAAGTTAATTTCTTCTTTTCAATAAAAGAGGGGAAGTGGAATCAGAGGGAGCAGAGCTAATTTCTAATCTGTGGGTGGCAGGAGTCTTCTTAGCCCTTGTACACACGGTCGGAGAATCTGTCGGCATGAGTCTTATCGGACCGTGTCGTCAGATAATCCGACTGTGTGTGGTATGCATCGGACTGATTCCATCCGAATCTCCGTCCGACCCAATTTTCCAACATGTTGGAAAGATTTCCCGACCAACTGGGCCGGACGGACCTTATCCGATCATGTGTACAGCATTTTCATCGGACCAAGTGCCACGCATGCTCACATTCAAATTCCGACACGGAAGCGCTCGTTCACGTAAAACTACTGCTCGTAAGCGATATAGCACATTCGTCACGCTGAAATGTTAAAAAATCAGTCACCAAGCGCATTCTCTTGTTCTTTACAATGCTGCAAGAACCAACTTCTTTTGATGCTCATAGTCACACACACTTTTCCCGAACGGATTTCTTTACTCTTTTTTAACCATTTCAGCAATACAATTTTAGTTTAAGTCACATCTACACAATGTTTGTTTTTTGTTTTGTTTTTTTGGATGTTTTTTTTGGGGGGGGGGGGATTCCCTAAAAATCTCCTTTAAAGACACTGCTCATTTCTCCTTTTTTGAACTTTTTATTTTTGGGTGTAAACTTACAACAACAACAACATTATTGTATTTTTTAGATTTTTTAATCTACAGGAGGTTGTTTAGTGTTGGTACCCCTTGTTATTTATTTCACTTTGTATTTTGGAAATGTACCTGCCTGCTCACAAATAAACTCTACTTTTTGAAGGAAAACACATTACACAAGTATTTAATCAAACAAAAATAAAATTGATTTTTTTTGCTTGAAAATAAAAATAGGAACGCAGCACTGGAGAAACTTATTAACTTTGGTGCAGCCTTTGGCCCCCAGGGCAGACATGAATAAATGATATCAAAAAAAATTGTTGGCCTGAGGAGTAGATATCTCAGGGAGAGAAGTCTGCTCCTGAAGTCCTAGAGAGCAGGAAATTCAGATGCCCAGGATGGTGATCTTGAAGAGGCTGCATCTTCTGGCACACCAGACTCATCCCAGGCCATCACTCTCTGTTCTTCCTTTGGGACTTCCCACCAGGCATCCTTCCAGGCTGTGGCTGGGTTCCTCTAGCTGGGGTAGAAGGAGGAGGGCGTTGTTGGACCTCCTGGCTGCCACTTGCCACAGCCCCCCCCCCCCCCCCCCCCGACTGAGGTCTTCCTGTGTATGAAAAGGGGACATAGTTTTAGTTTTTTGATCATCAATCACAACATTTTGTGCTCCTGGCTTTTGCTATTTGACTGTTACCAAATAGAACAGACTATCATTCTGACACCAGCATTTTTCTTTCCCATCCCAATCATTTTTGGTCACTACTGTCTATTGAGATGTAAACCACTTGGAGAAATCTCAACTTACTGATCAATAAGAACATCTAGTTAACATCATTAAATGTAACACAAGAAATATGTTCAACAATGCAATACCTGTCTCAAGCTGGGCCCCACCACATGGTGCTGCCTGGAAGGCCCAGGTTGGTCATCAGAAGCCTCAGCTGGGGGTGAAGGATGCCTTGGAGGAAGCATGGAGAGAGGTGGCCTGAGTGGTGGCCTGGGTACCCCCTGGTCTAACAGAAAATGCAGCCTGTCAAAGTGCACCATCCTGGGGTAGTAAACAGCATCTGGATCTCCTGCTCTCAAGGACTCCAGGTGCTTCTTTCTCTCCCTGAAATATGTAAGCTTTATGGTCACAATTTTGCGATTCAGATATGTCATGTCTACCGTGGGGACCCTGATCTGCACCAAAGCAAGCAGTTTCTCCAGTGCTGCGTTCCTCTTGGATCTGTCATAATAAAATTTGTTTTGGAACTGCCACAGGCAGGGCATCTCCATGTATAGCTCGAGGAAGAGCCCCATAAAGTTGGGATTGGTGAATGGGTCCATTTTGTCTGCAAGACACAACACAAGACAAACCCTCAAATACTAATAATGCAATTAAAATCCCTCCTAATCTTGTCCCAACAGCGGCCTAGATACAAGCAGTCTAGTCTAGTGAAGCACAAATTTAAAAATGTTACCTTAGTTTCGACGTTCGCCGCGTCCGTGTCTCACACTCTCCTCCCAGATGGTACGGACGATACACATGTGAGGTGTTTTATATACAGTGCGCATGCGTGAAACTCCGCCCGCCCCTGACGTTCTTTCCAGACTATTCCCCGCCCCTTCGCTTCCCGCGCAGTGGGGAGAGCACATGGCGGAGAGAACGCAGGTGCGCAATAATAGTTCCACTAACGAGGAGGAGGGTGAGGAAAGCCCAGAGCCTGAAACGTCCCGATCCAGGAAGAGAAGATTTAAGGCCTCAAATATGTCTTTTGGAGAGATGTTGGAGATGGTCGACATATTGAACAGGACCGACTATGATGGGAAGTATGGACCTTACCCAAACCCAAATATCAGAAAGGCCAAGATCATGAATAAAGTTGTGAAGAGTCTTCTGAAGAATTTTGGGGTACGCCGATCCAAGGATCAACTGAGAAAACGCTGGTCAGACCTGAAACTGAGGGAGCACGAGCAGTACGTAAGGATCAAGCGTGTTCTTAAAAAAAGTAAGTAGTTGTCGTGTGTTCATATCATTATTCTTGCTTGCATACATGCTCCATGTGCTTGGATTTCATGTTGTGCATTTTAAAATGGCCACTTTCAAGGTCATGGTTTCGTTCGTTCGTATGAAACATCGTTCTGCAGGGAAGTATTCCAGCTTAACAAAGTGGCACCAATAATGTTCTCACCTTGTAACTCGACCCAAAAAAACAATTGGACAACACTTCCAAGCAATGTTTCACATTCCGATTTATGCCCTCTGTGTGCTAATTAATCTTTGTTTACATTCTTATAGGGGAGAGAAGACTCGGCAAGTATGAGGACACCAGGGACCATGAGGACACCAGGGACCACACCCCTCCCAAAGAAGGGCAACTTCCAAAAGAAGAAACAGAGGAGCAGGAGCAGGAGGAGGAGGAGGAAGAAGGAGAGATTGTGGAGGTTGGCCAAATTGTCACCACAACAGGTGAGTGTCGGAGAACACAGCTTCCGGTAAGCTCATCAATGTATATCACCATATTTGGATTACATGGTGTGTTTGTTTTTGTTTTTTCTAGGTCATGTGGAGGAAGATTCCCGTTTTACCAGTGAAAGTGCCCAGATCTTGATCGGGGAGATAATGGTGTGCAATAGGGATTTGGAAATTGTACAACAAAACATCAATGATGTTAAAAATAAAATGAAGAACATCATTGATGTTTTGGGGAGAGTGTGAAAACGAAAAAACTAGATAGTGTTTTATTTTTGTTTTAGAAAAAAAAAGGTGGATTTAGCATAATTCCAAATTTGGAAGATGCACAGAGTGTGTAAACATGTGCTATCTCCCATCATGGGAGATCAATGTACATGTTTTGTGTAAAGTGTCTGAGATGAAGGGGTTGCAGCCCCAAAGCATGTACATTGATCCCCCATGATGGGAGTTAGCACATGTTGACACACTGTGTGCATCTTCCAAATTTTTATTTTTCAGGGGTCACACCCCATGTAATGAAGGCAAGATCAGGCCAGTTTGTACATACTCATGTCTGATATTGTCTTCACTTTTCCAAGTTGAACTTTGTAAGTTCCTGTGTTCTGTATTTTACGGTTTGATACATGCCTGTTTACACAAAAAAACAACTCAAAAATAAATATTATTAAACTGGGTTTTGGATACCCAAAATATCTTGGTTGTGTTGTAAAAACCTTTACTAAACGCACATATGAATGTGCTTGTATTAAAAAGTTTAATTCTCAACAATGTGTGGCTTCCTTTTTCATTGGGATTACAATGTATTTGTAGTGACATTTTAGTTTGTGCTGAGAAGGAGTGTGATTTAATAAAGGCAACTCCACTTTGCACTCCAAGTGCAGTTTCAGGTGTACTTTTGCAGTGCACTTGTAGTGCATAGTGGATGTGCCTTTAGTAAAAAACACCCAGAGTGATGTGTAAATTTGGACAATCATGCCATTTTCCTGCCATGGTGCTGAAAATGAGCATGATTTAGATCAGTAATGCACTACACATTAGTTAACAAAAAGAAGGTGTGTGTGTGTAGCAGACCCACAACATAATAAGATTATCTGAAGAAGAGACTGTCCCCTCATCTCACTCTGAACTTGGGTTTGCACTGTTGCTGAAAAAGACACAACTTGTCAAAAAATGGCAAAGTGGGAGGCCACAGTCTGCCATTCCTGTTGCGTTGAAGAACACTGTGTAGTGACACAAGAAAACAAACTAGTAATTTTACAAATCAACATTGCATGCAGATTAGACACCCACATTTTTTAAGACAATTAGTATAAAAAAAATTTAACGGAGTATTTAAAGCCTAAAGTATAAGGTCCCCTTATAAGAGTCATAAACCCCCCATCCCCCCCATCTGATGGGCCCTTGATAAAAAATGAGGGGGGGGGGGGTGTTTAGGAGAGGTAACCCTCTCCACTTGATTGAGAGCTGAATGCCTAAATAATGTGTGATACTTTGTGAAGCCCCTCCTTAGTTACACTATTGGCAGCCCACCGGACAGGTAAGAAGTGTCATAATAACAAAATGGAAGGACATTTTGACATTCTGCTATTACATAGCAATAAAATTAATGTTTTAAAAAAATAAAACTAGCATTTGAAAGTATTGAGGCAGGCCCTTACACTACATGCTTTGGTGAATTTGTCCATAAATGTGATCATGAAAAAGGTATTTAGAGTCTGTATTGGGTTGGGTCAAGTCATCAGATAGAAGATTGCTATCAGCTAAGGTAACAGTTGGGGAGAGGGGGGTTCTTAATGAGTTTGGCACAACTCCAAAAAACAATAAAAATGTCACTTTGCATGAATTGAAGCACACACATCACATTTGTAGAGATTTTAGGGGGTGTTTAGGGAAAAGCAATACTATGGAGCTGCCAAAAGACATTGTCAAGTGACTAGACTCTAGTTTTAGGGGCCAAGAAGAACATGGTGGGGAAGTTAGTGAGGCAAATCCGCATGAGGACAAAGGGGCAGAGCATATGAATTAGAGCATATTGCAATGATGGTAATTAGGGAATGAGGAAAGAAATGCAAGACATTAGCAATCATGAAATACATAGAATGTGATGTTTACGGTTAAAAATTAGCATAATATAGTCCTTCAGCAGGAGCTGAATGATGGCAGAACAGGTCTCTGGAATAATGATCCCCAGAGCCTGGGGGGAGATGCCTGTAGAGAACTTGAGGTCCTGAAGGTTCGTCTACGTACTCATGGTACAGTTTGTGCTGTGCAGGGGTTCTTACTTTGACTTTGACACAAGCCCTTTGGCTTGTGTCAAAGTAAGAACCCCTGCACAGCACAAGCTGTACGATGAGTGCGTAGACGAAACATGTTTGGAAAACGGTCGAGTGGTCAGAATGGACACCAGAAAGCAACGCTAAACAGCAAGGCCTGAAAGGACGACCTGAATAGCAGAAGCAAGCAGACAATAAAAAATGCCTTTCAAAGCGTACTATACCAAGATAGAGTCCACAATGAGAAGCAAATACTTAATGACTGCACTTACTGATTATCAGATACGCAAAGACAAGCAGAAACTGAAGAGCAGTAGTTATCTGAATCACTAATCTGAAAAGCGTGAATCGTCTTTCACCAAACTTCTACTAAAACACGAGATCAGCAGAAGGAGCCCAAAGGGTGCCGGACATGGTGCTGAACTTCCTTTTTCTAGTCCCGCCGTACACGGCTTACATCACCGCGTTCTTGGCAACCGCAAAATCAGACAACTTGGCCCGACCGTGTGTATGCAACAGTTTCGGGCACAATCCGTCGGACTCAATCCGACGGGCAAAATCCGACGGATTTGGTTGCCAAAATCTCCGACCGTGTGTACGCGGGCTTAGACTCTCAGGCCGCGTACACACGCGGGGACTGTTTGGCCAACTTTGTCCGCTGAACAGTGTTTCGGCGGACAGTCCGCCCGTGTGTGGGCTTTCAGCGGACAGTTTCAGCGAACAGTCCGCTGAACAAGGTTTTTCGGAAATTCCAAAAAACTGTCCGCTGAAACTTTGTTTCAGCGAACAGTCCCCTCGTGTGTAGGCTTGTTCGTCAAACTAAGTTCCGCGCATGCTCAGAAAGGATTTACACGCCGAAAGTTATAATGCAGTGTATAGGACGTCGTATTTTTCGTCCCGTCGTACGTGCCGTTCACGTCATCGCGCACGGTTTCAGCAAACTGTTCGTTCGTCGTGTGTGGCCATGTCCGTCCATGCTAATTTTGAGCGGACTGTTTGCTGAAACTGTTTGACGGACAAAGTTGGGCGAACAGTCCCCGCGTGTGTACGCGGCCTCAGGTGTTAAGTCCTGGTCAAAACCACAACTCCCATTTTCCTTCAGTCAGCTCTTAATATCTATCTATGGATGATCACCATATCTGGGTATATCTGACATGCTGACATGCTATGTCATGTATAGAGCGCTTATTACAAGGAATTGCTTTTATAGTTGTAACCAAAGTAGACTAACTGGTTCAATGATTTCAAATAAACTGTTCAGCACTGGTATGCCTCCACTAAAGGGAATTATGATTGGTTGCAAATGGGGTTCTGGACTTTGTCGACATTACTTAGCTCCTTGTATTATTTACTTAATATGTCCATTGGTAAAGTTTGATAAAAAGTTGATGCTTTATTTCATAAACAGCTAGAATGCATAGGGAAGAAAAATAAGATAAAAGAACATAATAATGTAAACACAATTTGCTTTATATTTCCAGATGTGGATGTGTGCATAAAGTGCCCAGAAGACCAATGGCCCAATGTGCAAAAGACAGAATGTATCAAGAAAGCTATTACCTTCCTATCCTATGAAGACCCAATTGGAATTGTCCTGGCTTTTATAGCCATCTTATTTTCACTGATAGCTTCTGTTTTTCTTGGAATATTTATCAAGTATCAAAATACTCCAATTGTCAAAGCTAACAATCGAGATCTCAGCTACTTAATTTTAGTATCACTCATGCTCTCCTGTCTTTGCTGTCTTATTTTTATTGAAAAACCAGAACAGCTGACCTGTTTTTCACGCCAAGCTATTTTTGGAATCACCTTTTCCATTTCAGTATCTTCTCTTTTAGGTAAAACTTTCATTGTGGTGATAGCCTTTAATGCAACTAAACCTGGGAATAACTTAAGAAAGTGGGTGGGGCCTAAAGTTCCTAAATGTATTGTTTTCTTTTGTTCTGTTATTCAGGTGCTTATTTGCATTTTTTGGATCCTTTTAGTCCCTCCCTCCACCTCATACAACACACAGTCAGAAATTGCAAAGATCATTCTAGAATGTGATAAAGGATCAGCCATTGCTTTCTATGTGATATTGGGTTATTTGACTATCTTGGCTTCTGTATGCTTTGTTGTTGCATTTTTGGCAAGAAAATTACCTGACACTTTTAATGATGCTAAACTGATAACTTTCAGTATGCTAGTTTTCTTCACTGTTTGGATATTCTTTATCCCAACATACCTCAGCGCCAAAGGGACCTCTACGGTAGCAGTTGAGATATTTGCAATCTTGGCCTCGAGTTCTGGGATGTTGGGCTCCATATTTGTTCCTAAGTGTTATATAATTTTAATAAAACCTCAGAAAAACAGGAAAAACTTTGTATTGAAAGCATCTCTATAGTGTGATTATAATTGTTGACAAACTTAATAAATATTATAATTCATAAAACTGCAATAATGCCTCATTATTCATTGGAAAACTGATGAGAAACACCAAATCACCACAGTTGCAGAACCACTTTATTGCATCTGACATGACTACATGAAGTCACGGCCAATCACAGGTGGTACTGCCCCACTTTGCACGGCGCACGTGCGCGATCTGGAGCTCACTGTGTGTGCACGCCGGTGGCGGCGTGTTCCCGGGAACATTGCTTGTCACAGACGCTGGTAAATAGCCATTGACCAACGGCTGTTTACCACATGATCAGCTGTGATCCTTTCACAGCCGATCACTAAATGTCAACAAACTGTGGTAACGAGATGTTACTGGGTTCTCCTTCTCACACACCGATCGTGTGTGAGAAGGAGATTGTGGTAACATCTCGTTACCGCTTACAGTACACATCAACACACACCGATTGTCCCCCCAATAAAGAGGACCTGTCACCACTCATCAAAGTACCTGTCACAGTTCATCTGAGTACCTGTCAGTCCATATGAGTACCTGTCACAGTCCATGTGAGTACCCAAGTACCTGTCACAGTCCATCTAAGTATCCGAGTACCTGTCACAGTCCATCTGAGTACCTGTCACAGTTCATATGAGTACCTAAGTACCCGTCACTGCCTTTCAGAATACCCGAATACCAGTCACCAGCCCATCAGAGTACCCAAGTAGCTATCTGTAGCCCATCAGAGTACCCGAGTACCTGTCACCAGGCCATCAGAGTACCCGAGGACCTGTAACCAGGCCATCAGAGTACCAGAGTACCTGTCACCAGCCCATCAGAGTAACCGAGTACCTGTCTGCAGCTCATCAGTGTACCCAAGTACCCATTTGCAGCCCATGCATCATAGAACATAAATTGGGGTGTTTGCTTTCCAAAATGGGGTCATTTTGTGTGTAATTACACTGGGCTGGTGCTCAAGGACCTTCAAAAATGTGATAGGTAGGAATGAAATGAGGTGTAATTTATGCTCCTAGAATGCCTGAAGGTACTACTTCAATGTTGGGCCTCTGTATGTGGTCAGGCTGTATAAAAGTCTCATATATGTGATATCGCCATACTCGGAAAGAGTAGCAGAATGTATTTTGGGGTGTAATTTTTTTCTATATACATGCTATGTGTTCTTCTAAATTGACAACAAATCTTAATTTTGAAAAGAATTGTGGGGAAAAAAAATACAACTTAAAAAAACTCACCATGCTACTTAATACCTTGGAATGTCTACTCTCTAAAAATGGGTCATTTGGGTGGTATTTGTACTTTCCTGACTTGTTAGTGTCTTGAGAAATGAGATTCACCTGATGTACTGAAGGCCTGATCAGATGTGATCAATTTTCAGTGATTGGCACCATAGTTTGTAGACTCTATAACTTTCGCAAAGACCAAATAATATATACCAATTTGGTTTGTTTTTACAAAAGATACAGTGGGGCAAAAAAGTATTTAGTCAGCCACCAATTGTGAAAGTTCTCCCACTTAAAAAGATGAGAGAGGCCTGTAATTGTCATCATAGGTATACCTCAACTATGAGAGAAAAAAATGTGGAAACAAATCCAGACAATCACATCATCTGATTTTTGAAAGAATTTATTTGCAAATTATGGTGGAAGATAAGTATTTGGTCAATATCAAAAGTTCATCTCAATACTTTGTTATATATCCTTCCTAGCTGGTATGTTGGCCAATTCCTTCCTGCAGATCTCCTTTAGAGCATTGATGTTTTGGGGCTGTTGTTGGGCAACACAGACTTTCAACTGCTTCCAAAGGTTTTCTATGGGGTTGAGATCTGAAGACTGACTAGGCCACTCCAGGACCTTGAAATGCTTCTTACAAAGCCACTCCTTCGTTGCCCGGGCAGTGTGTTTGGGATCATTGTCATGCTGAAAGACCCAGCCATGTTTCATCTTCAGTGCCCTTGCTGATGGGAGGAGGTTTGCACTCAAAATCTCACGATACATGGCCAAATTCATTCTTTCATGTAAATGGATCAGTCGTCCTGTTCCCTTTGCAGAGAAACATCCCCAAAGCATGATGTTGCCACCCCCATGCTTCACAGTAGGTATGGTAATAGAGAAACCCCCTATAAATGGGACTTTAAAAGTACTAACATCGAAATTGAAATTTATGAAAAAATATAATTTATAAAACACTTAAAAAATATATACAAAAATTACAAATAATCAAGGATGCATGTTAATGTACAAACGATGACGAGAAGATACAATGCAATATCCTAAACCCAACAACATTTTGGAGATGAGCTGTAGTCTCCTTCATCAGGGTTTTTTTTCAGGAAGTACAGTATCTATGCGATTTAAATACAAAATAATCAGCCAACAAATCCTGACATAGATTACTACATAATCATAGAGTAGTGCAGAACAAATACTTACATCCTAATCACTAAATAGGTACATTCAAGCATCCATACATCTTAAAAATGAGGAACAGACATTGTGGCGAAGAACCTCCCACCAATCACATCCACCAGTTGCTGGTAAAAGGTAACTAATGAAGATAGTAATGAGGAGGGACTCTCGTAGGGGGAAAAGTGGATATCCCCTATTTGCGTACCCACCAGACACACTGGCAGGATTTGTTAGCTGATTATTTTGTATTTGTAAATCTCATAGATACTGTAATTCCTGAAAAAACGCCTGATGAAGGAGACTACAGCTGATCTCCAAAAACATTGCTGGGTTTAGGATATTGCATTGTATCTTCTCGTCATCGTTTCTAATTTAACATGCATCCTTGATTATTTATAATTTTTGTATATATTTTTTCTGTGTTTAATAAATTAATTATATTTTTTCATAAATTTCACTTTTGATGTTAGTACTTTTAAAGTCCCATTTATAGGGGGTTTCTCTATTTCTATTTCCTCGGGATGTGGTACACCTTCCAGCAGTTTTATTCTCACAGTAGGTATGGTGTTCTTTGGTTGCAGCTCAGCATTCTCTCTCCTTCAAACACGACGAGTTGTGTTTCTACCAAACAGTTCTACTTTGGTTTCATCTGACCATATGACATTCTCCCAATCCTCTTCTGGATCATCCAAATGTGCTCTAGCAAACCTCAGACAGGCCCAGACATGTGCTGGGTTAAGCAGGGGGACACGTCTGGCACTGCACGATCTGGCGGCGTAGTGTGTTACTGATGGTAGCCTTTGTTACATTGGTTTCAGCTCTCTGCAGGTCATTCACTAGGTCCCCCGTGTGGTTCTGGGATTTTTGCTCACCGTTCTTGTGATAATTATGACCCCACGGGGTGAGATCTTGTGTGGAGCCCCTGATCGAGGGAGATTATGAGTGGTCTTGTATGTCTTCCATTTTCTAATTATTGCTCCCACAGTTGATTTCTTCATACCAAGCTGCTTGCCTATTGCAGATAGACTTCCCAGCCTGGTGCAGGTCTACAATTTTGTTTCTGGTGTCCTTCGACAGCTCTTTGGTCTTCACCATAGTGGAGTTTGGAGTGTGACTGTTTGAGGTTGTGGACAGGTGTATTTTATACTGATAAGTTCAAACAGGTGCCATTAATACAGATAATGAGTGGAGAACAGAGGAGCCTCCTAAAGAAGAAGATACAGGTCTTTGAGAGACAGAAATCTTGCTTGTTTGTAGGTGACCAAATACGTATTTTCCACCATAATTTGCAAATAAATTCTTTCAAAAATCTGATCTGATTTGATGTGATCAAATGTGATTCTCTGGATTTGTTTCCACATTTTGTCTCATAGTTGAGGTATACCTATGATGACAATTACAGGCCTCTCATCTTTTTAAGTGGGAGAACTTGCACAATTGGTGGCTGACTAAATACTTTCTTGCCCCACTGTATGTAGCAGTATACATTTTCGCCAAAATTTATGAAGAAAAATTACTATTTAGTAATGAGTAATTATCATTCAAACTGTGAGAGCGCTGGGAGCTGAAAATTGGTCTGGGCAGGAAGGGGGTGTAAGTGCACTGTATTGAGGTGGTTAATGATTCTTACTCTGAATGGTCTAAGGTTATCAGTGGTGTACCCCAAGGTTCAGTTTTGGGACCCTTACTTTTTAAGATCTTTATAAATGATAATAGGGTCTGGGATTAAAAGTACAATTTCAGTGTTTGCAGATGACCCTAAGCTATGCAGTAGAATAATGTCCTTACAGGATGTCTCTAATTTACAAGCCAACCTCAGGGCACTGTTTCATTGTGCAACTATGTGGCAAATGAGGTTTAATGTTGATAAATGTAAAGTTATGCACTCTGGGGATAGAAACATGCACACAGCTTGCACACTAGGAGAACATCAATGGTGGAGAAGGATCTGGGTATTCCCATAGATCATAAGCTTAATAGCATGCAATGCCAAGCTGCAGTTTCCAAAGCAAAGTCCTTTCTTGTATTAAAAAAGGCATGGTCTGAAAAAAGAGAGAGATTGAACTTTGCCCCTGTACAAATCATTAGTATGACCTTATCTTTAATATGCAATTCCGTTTTTGGGCGCCAGTTCATAAAAAGGATATCAAGGAACTGGAAAAAGTGCAGAGAAGGGCAACCAAACTGATAAGAGGCATAGAAGAGCTCATCAATGAGGAACGATTAGCTTAACTGAATTTATTCTCTCGTGAGAAGTGGAGATTAAGGGGGAATATGATCAACATGTACAAATACATAAGTGGTCCATATAGTTAATTTGGTGTTATTCACTTTAAGGCAGGGGTCTTAAACTGGCGGCCCTCTAACTTTTGCAAAACATCATGCCTCTGCCTGTGGGAGTCCTGCTTGTAACTGTCAGTCTTGCAATGCCTCATGGGACTTGTAGTTTTGCAACAGCCGGAGAGCCGCCAGCTTGAGACCCCCTGCTTTAAGGTCACCACAGAAGACAAGGGGACATGCATCTCCAAATACGGAAAGGCTTCTTCACAGTAAGAGCTGTGAAAATGTGGAATAGACTCTCAAGGGGTGGTTCTGGCCAACTCGGTAGATTGTTTTAAAAAAGGCCTGGATTCTTTCCTAAATGTACATAATTTAACTGGATACTTATATCTCTATTTAAATCTGATCCAGGGAATATCCAATAGTCTCTCGGGGGATCAGGAAGGATTTTTTTCCCCTGCTGGAGCAAATTGGATCATGCTTTATTGTTTTTTTTTTTTTTTGTCTTCCTCTAGGTCAACTGTGGGTATAGGAATATTATATATATATATTTTTTTTTTACCCTCCTTCTATTGTTGTTTGCCAACATTTCTATAAAAAAAAAAAAAAAAAAACAGGAAAACCTTTCTGTATATCCAGTCAGCCATTGTGGGTGGAGTATGTACTCTAATTAGTGGTGGGGCATTAATTTAAAACGGGTCTGGTCTTACAAGAGGAAGGCATATTGTTATCCTATTATCTATTATTGAAATATTATGTGTACTAGTATAAAACTATTACAACAAAAAGAAAAGAAATACCAAAGAGCTACAGCAACCACTAAATGTGTTCTCATGCCAGAAATAAAATAAAAACTATAAATGTCCATAAAGTGAAAAAAGGAGTACTTGCGAGCTGCTATGTGTAACAAATAAAATGAAAACAGAAATCAGACAAACAGCTGCTATCATTACTTTGCGAACTCATACACTAACGAAAATAAAATGTGTAAAACGATATAAATACTTATTCAATAGACATATCATGAGTATAAGAAATGTAATAAGCACAGTGATCAGTAACAACTTATAAACATGTGGTGGCAGCACAGTGGTGTAGTTGTCAGTACTTTCACTTACCAGAAAAAAGGCACTAATTTGAATCCCAACCATGGCGCCATCTGGGCAAGAGTATGCATGTTCTCCCTGTACCTGTGTGGGTGCCCTCTGGTTTTCTCCCACACATTGAAGACTAGGGATGAGCTTCGACTCGAACATTGGCTGTTCGGCCGTTCGGCGAATTCCGAACGTTTGGGCCGTTCGCGTCAAAATTCGAGTGACGCGCGCGCGGACCACAATGCACTGCGGTGGCGCAGTGCATTGCTGCCCCATGATTGGCCAAGCATGCACTGTGACCCCGCATGCTTGGCCAATCGCAGCGCCTTTGAGGCGGCCTCGTGTAGTGTGTTACTTAGCATCTGAAGCAGTGGGTGTTCTGTGTACCTTCAACACAGTACACACCAATCGTTTTTGGCTGATTTCCTATCTTGCTGCTGTGTAGTGGTTGTTGTCTGTGCCCTGACTGCAGTATACACCACTATATTCACCTCACCTATATAGCTAGTGATCTAGCTTTAACCACTTAACAACTGCCCATTGCCGATTAACGGCTTCAGGGGGGTTGTTTAACTCTGAGAGGCTGTTAATTAACGGCCTCCCAGAATTCTGCTCTCGCGTGCCCCGAGGTGTGCGCACTCGAGAGCATCCGTGACCGCCGGGTCGCATCACGGATCACGGTAAACGGCCGCTCATAGCGGCCGTTTACCACGTGATCGCTCCGTCAAATGACGGAGTGATCACTTGTAAACAAACCGGCGTCATGTTATGACGCCGGTTCCTCCCTCCCCTCTCTGTACCGATCGGTACAGCGGAGGGGAAAGAGATCGGTGTCAGCAGCGATGTGGGCTGCATCTGCAGTGCCCACATCACTGCTCACCGAATTTAACCCCTCAATTCCCTGCCAATACTCTGCAATACCAGTGCATACTCTGCAGTACCCTGCCATTACTCTGCAGTACCCCGCCATTACTCTGCAGTGCAGTACCCTGCCATTACTCTGCAGTACCCTGCCATTACTCTGCAGTACCCCCCAATACTCTGCAGTACCCGCCATTACTCTGCAGTACCCCGCCATTACTCTGCAGTGCAGTACCCTGCCATTACTCTGGAGTACCCCGCCATTACTCTGCAGTGCAGTACCCTGCCATTACTCTGCAGTACCCCCCATTACTCTGCAGTAACCCCCATTACTCTGCAGTACCCCCCAATACTCTGCAGTACCCGCCATTACTCTGCAGTACCCGCCATTACTCTGCAGTACCCCCAATACTCTGCAGTACCCTGCCATTACTCTGTAGTACCCCCCAATACTCTGCAGTACCCTGCTATTACTCTGTAGTACCCCGCCAATACCCCGCCAATACTCTGTAATACCCTGCCATAAATTGCCATACCCAGCCATACTCAGAGATACCCAGCCATACTCGGTGATACCCTGAAATACCCAGCCATAGACGCCCCCCACCCCTCACCGCCCTCCGGTGCTTCTACCAACTCGCCAGTACGATCAAAGCCAGAATCTTTTTTTTATTTTTTATTTCAGGCTTCCCAGCCTAGAGGTGAGATGTGGGGTCATATTGACCCCCCAGATTTCACTGTAAAGAGGACCTGTCACCCCATATTCCTATTACAAGGGATGTTTACATTTCTTGTAATAGGAATAAAAGTGATTAAAAATATATTTTTGGGGAAAAAAATGTCAAACTAAAATAAATAAAGTAAAATGAACAATAAAAAAATAAAATAAAAATTAAAGCACCCATGTCCCCATGTGCTCGCATGTGCCACACATGTGAGGTATCGCCGAGAATGTTAGAGCGAGAGCAATAATTCTAGTCCTAGACCTCCTCTGCAACTCAAAACATGTAACCAGTAAAAAAAAAATTAAAGCGTCGCCTATGGGGATTTTTTAAGTAGCGACGTTTGGCGCCATTCCACGGGCATGTGCAATTTTGAAGAGTGACATGTTTGATATCTATTTACTCAGCATAACTTCATCTTTCACTTTATGCAAACATTGGGCTAACAAGTGGTTAATAATAGAGCTTGCAGTCAGTAGTGTTAGGAGATAGTGCATGCTGTCTGCGTGCTCTGTACCCAGTACATACCGCTATAATATAGGGCAGGCCCCTACTTTCAAACATCCAACTTACAAACATCTCCTACTTGCAAACGCAAGGAGACAGCAGCAAGTGAGATGAAAAAAGATGGACGACAAAACAAATTATACAGGGGTGATAACCCTTCCCTATGTTTTCCAAAAAGCTTAAAGATAGTTTTTTTGACTGGAGCTACACTTTAAAAATGTACCGGTTGAAAATGACAAACAGATTCAACTTAACACAACAAACCTACACAGTCCCTGTCTTGTTTGCACCGCCTGTATACTGCTGTTCTGAGTATATAGGGCCTGGGGGCCACACGCATTTCCTTTTTTTAATATGGGTACGGGGTTCCCCTTAATATGCGTACAAGACCCAAATAGGCTGGTAATGGGCAGGGAGGGCTACCCATGCCATGTTTCTCAATGATTTTCAACCATATTGCAGGAACCAGATATAACATTAAAACCGCAAGCAGTTTTAAATGGTGTTATTTCCGTTTAATGTCATTTTGTGCAGGGACTGTTCTAAACACGGGAAACACGTGGTACTTCACAGGCATACTACAGACACCCCCCAGGCACCATATTTAAAGGAATATTTCACTTTTTTTTTTCACTTTAATCGTCATTAAAATCAGTGCTCCCGCCAAAATGGCAGTTTTTAAAACTTTTTTTTGCAGTGACCCATGTCCCCTGAGGCAGGAGGCAGGTCCCCAAACCCTTTTTAGGACACTATCTTGCATATTAGCCGTTAAAATTAGCACTTTCCAATTTGAACGTTCGAGTCCCATAGACTTCAATGGGGTTCTAACGTTCGTACCGAAAGCGGGGGTCGTTCGCAAGTTCTGGTGCGAACCGAACCGGGGGGTGTTCGGCTCATCCCTATTGAAAACATGCTGGTGGGTTAATCAGATCCTGTCTAAAAAAAATTGGCCCTAGTAGTATATGTATGAAATGTACTGATGTGAATGTACAATATATATGTAAAGCACTGCGTAAATTTATGGTGCTATATAAGTACCTGAAATTAATAAATAAAATAAAATTTGGAAAATGAAAAATATATATGCTGAAGTAAAAAAGTCCAAGTGCAAAAAGTTAAGAAGAATATCCAAGTGCAAAAAATGAAAAATGAAAAGATTATTATTGGTTCCAGTCCATAACATGATTATTACATCAAACATATCCAGTGAAGAAAAAATAAATAAATCCAACGAAGAAATATGGTATCCGCCGTCACCAACAGATGAAATGGCCGCTCACCTCAGGTGCTGACCATAAGGTCAAGCCAAGCTTTTGATAATCAAGGGGATATCTGCTGAGCACCACACTGCACAACTCCACGATATGTGCTGTGACAATCCAAGGCCACGATTTATGGCCCGCAAATACTCAGAAAGAGAGCAAAAATACCATAATGCATTAAAGCCAATAAAAGTAGTAAGTTTAATAAATATCTGCTTACATTACAGTAAAAAGCAGTGGAGCCTGTGACGTCACTTCCTGTGTCTACAGTGTACGAAAGTGTGGTGAGGAGGCGATCTGTTTTCTCATGCATATTGTCAACGCGGATGGTTTTTTACTTTAATGTAAGCAGATATTTATTAAACTTACCACTTTTACTGGCTTTATTGCACTATGATATTTTAGTGTTCTGAGTATTTGTGGACCATGAATTGTGGACTTGGAGTGTCACAGCAGATATCTTGGTATTGTGCAGTGTGGTGCCCAGCAGATATCCCCTTGATTATCAAAAGCTTTACTTGACCCTATGGTAGCACCTGAGGTGAGCGGCCATTTCATCTATTGGTGGCAGTGGATGCAATATTTCTTCACTGGATATATTTTCTTTGCATTTTATTTTTGTTGCACTTGAACTTTCCACTTAATTTTTTGTACTTGTACCTTTTTTATTTCAGCATATATATTTTTTCCATTTTCAGATTTACATGTTTATTCATTTTTGATGTTTATAAGTTGTTACTGATCACTGTACTTATTAAGTATCTTATGCTCATGTTATGTCTATTGAATAAGCTAACCATTTATATAGTTTTACATATAAATGTCTATGCATTACGCCACCCACCCACGTGGCTTCGTGGGGAAGTAAACGTCCTATCAATGTTAACCCATACTTTAGTTTAAATAAACATATATAAGAAAGCTATAATTATAGGGCCGTTGATTGGCCAGCTGCCCGCTCACCTTTCCCACTGGCTCACCCACTGAGCCGCCCGTTAGCACACTCAGTCCCTGAGCTGCCCGCACACTCACCCTCTGACTGGCCCGCCTCTCACCCGCAACTAATTTTTCAGGGGGCAATTGCCCTGAAACTTGTGGAAGGTGACGTGGCAATTACCCTGTTGACCCCTGGATCTGCCCCTGCCTGCAGGCCAGTTTCCGAGGGGAGGGGATCTTGCTCTGCTACAGTATGTTACAGTACATTTTGGCATTCATGGTTCCCTCAATGAACTGTATCTTCCCAGTGCTAGCAGCACTCATGCAGCCCCAGACCATGACACTCCCACCACCATGCTTAACTATAGGCAAGACACACTTGTGTTTGTACTCCTGGTTGCCGCCACACACGCTTGACACCATGAGAACCAAATAAGTTTATCTTGGTCTCATCAGACCACATTTTTCCAGTAATCCATGTCTTTAGTATGCTTGTCTTCAGAAAACCGTTTGTGGGCTTTCTTGTGCATCATGGTTAGAAGAGGCTATCTTCTGGGACAGCCGTGCAGACCAATTTGATGCAGTGTGCAGTGTATGGTCTGAGCACTGACAGGGTGACCCCCCACCCTTTCAATCTCTGCAGCAATGCTGGCAGCACTCATACATCTATTTCCCAAAGACAACCTCTAGATAGGATGCGGAGCATCTGTCCTGTTAAACCGCTGAATGGTCTTGGCCACCATGTGCAGCTCAGTTTCAGGGTCTTGGCAATCTTCTTATAGCCTAGGCCATCTTTATGTAGAGCACAAATTCTTTTTTTTCAGATCTTCAGAGAGTTCTTTGCCATGAGGTTCCATGTTGAACTTCCAGTGACCAGTATGAGAGAGTGAGAGCGAGAACACCAAATTTAACACACCTGATCCCCATTCACACCTGAGACCTTGTATAGCTAATAAGTCATGTGACCCCGGAGAGGGAAAATGGCTAATTGGGTTCAATTTGGAAATTTTCACTTAGGGGTGTGCTCACTTTGTTGCCAGTGGTTTAGACATTAATGGCTATGTGTTGAGTTATTTTGAGGGGACAGCAAATTTACATAGTTATACAACCTGTACACTCACTACTTTACACTGTAGCAAGTGTCATTTCTTCAGTGTTGTCACATGAAACGATATAATAAAACATTTACAAAAATGTGACGGGTGTACTCACTTTTGTGAGATACTGTATGACATACATTTATGCTTTTTTACTCTTTTGCTGATACTTGGCACATTTTGTTATGTTACATTACAGCCTTATTCCAAAATAGATAAAATTCGTTATTTTCCTCAAAATTCTACAAACAATACCCCATGATAACAACATGAAAGAAGTTTGTTTGCAATTTTTGCAAATTTTTAAAAAAAATAAAAAACAAAAAATATCACATGTACATAAGCCTTTGCCATGACACTCAAAACTGAGCGCAGGTGCATACCATTTCCACTGATCATCCTTGAGATGTTCCTACAACTTGATTGGAGTCCACCTGTGGTAAATTCAGCCGACTGGACATGATTTGGAAAGACACCTTCCCATATAAGGTCCCACAGTTCATAGTGCATGTCAGAGCACAAACCAAGCCATAAAGTACAAGGAATTTTCTGTATACCTTCAAGACAGGGTTGTATCTTGGCACAGATCTGGGGAAGGGTACAGAAAAACTTTTGCAGCATTGATGGTCCCAATGAGCACAGTGGCCTTCATTTTCCCTAAATAGAAGTTTGGAACCACCAGGACTCTTCCTAGAGCAGGCCGTCCAGCCAAACTGAGCGATTGGGGAAGAAGGGCCTCAGTCAGGGAGGTGACCAAGAACCCGATGGCCACTCTGACAGAGCTCCAGGTTTATTTGTGGAGAGAGGAGAACCTTCCAGAAGAACAACCATCTCGGCAGCACTCCACCAATCAGGTCTGTAGGGTAGAGCGGCCAGATGGAAGCCACTCCTCAGTAAAAAGCACGACAGCCCTCCTGAAGTTTGCCAAAAGGCACCTGAGGTTCTCTCTGATCACGAGAAACAAAATTCGCTGGTCTGATGAAACAAAGATTGACGTTGCTGGCCTGAATGGCAAGCATCATGTCTGGAGGAAACCAGGCACCGCTTATCACCTAACCAATACCATCTCTACAGTGTAGCATGGTGGTGGCAGGATCATACTATAGGGATTTTTTTCAGCAGCAGGAACTGGGAGACTAGTCAGGATCGATAGAAAAATGAATTCAGCAATGTACAGAGATGTCCTTGATTGAAACCTGCTCCAGAGCGCTCTGGACCTCAGACTGCAGGGGAAGCCGCCGGTGATGGGGTTGAGTTCAACATGGCACCTCATGGCAAAGAACTCTGAGGATCTGAAAAAAATAATTGTTGCTCTATATAAAGATGGTCTAGGCTATAAGAAGATTGCCAAGACCCTGAAACTGAGCTGTAGAGGTTGAAGGGGTGGGGGGTCAGGCTGTCAGTGCCCAGACCATATGCTGCACACTGCATCAAATTGGTCTGCATGGCTGTCATCTCAGAAGGAGGGAGCTTGCGCGGTGTGATGCAGGAGCCAATGCGCATGCTTGGGGCCACAATGTCTGCCGGCGACCCTCATTCGCTCCTCAGAGAGCCAGAACAGGGATCTGTCAATATAAGCAGACAGTTCCCTGTTCTGTTTGGGAAGTAGGGAAGTAGAGAAAGATCTGCTGTTCCTAGTGATCAGGAACAGGGATCTCTCTCTACTCCCTGTCAGTACACTCCCTCCCCAGTTAGAAACACCTCCCTAGGGAACACTTAACCCCTTCATCGCCCCCTAGTGTTAACCCATTCCCTGCCAGTGTCATTTATACAGTAATCAGTGGCTATTTTAACTCTGATCGCTGAATAAATGTCAATGGTCCCAAAAAAGTGTCAAGTGTCCGATCTGTCCACTGCAATGTCGCAGTCCTGCTAAAAATAGCTGATCACCACCATTACTAGTTAAAAAAAAAAAAAAAAAGTATAATAAAAATGCCATAAATATATCCCCTATTATGTAGACGCTATAACTTTTGCAAAAACCAATCAAATATTTTTATTTTTTTTTTCCCAATATTTTTATTCAAATTTTCGACAAGAGAAATTACAAGTTCAGTATCTGACAATGAAGATACTTAAAAGTACAAGAAAACAATACGAAACAATTCAAGTAGAGAGACGAAGAAGGAAAAACTGGCAGTACATGTGTAAAGTTGCGAGGGCACTTCAAATAGTTACTGGCCCACCCCCTCCAGGTAGTCGCCCTGGATCTTGCTTCATTTAGGGGTCAAGAGGCACACATCTGAGCGCTTATTATCCAACCCTCCCTTTTGACTTCAGTACTAAAATAAATCCTAAATAAATGATAATAAAAAAAAAAAAAAAAAAAAAGGTACTGGCACATTTGTTTTCAGGTGTACTCCAATAAAGAAGGAAAAGAAGAAAAGTAACTATAGTAAGATGGGGTAAAGAAATAGAGGATAAAAAGCAAAGAAAGAGAAAAAGAGGAAGAAGAAGAAGAGGAAGAAAAAGGGGGATGCACTCCAGTTCCCAGGGACCGCCCCCCAGCCACTCACCAGAAAAACCCCGTTACCCAGTTACGAGATCTTTAATCCAAGGTTCCCACACTCTGTTGAACCAGGCCATTCTATCAGCAAGTATTGCCGATAAACGTTCATTCACCATTATCCAGGACAATTTTGTTTTAAGTAAGTAAAACGGGACAATTAGTGATCTCCACGATTTGGCTATGGAGATCCTTGCTGCCACAAAGATAAAAGCTATAAGCTTGCTCATTGGCTTTGAAGCCCCTTCTACGGGGCGTCCCAGCAGCGCATGTAGGGGCGATTTGCGGAGGTTCACACGGGTCAAAGTATATATAAAATTGTACGTACGGATCCAAAACCGTCGCACCTTCGGGCACGACCACCATATATGATACATGGTACCATCCGCATTACAGCCCCTAAAACACCTCGGGGACGCCCCAGGGGCGAAGGTGGCCAATCGAGCTGGGACCATATACCACCTCATCAGCACCTTATAGTTTGCTTCAATCAAGGAAGTGTTAATAAAAGATTTAGAAGCACCTTGTATTATTTTGTTCCACTCTTCCATCTTCAAAGTGGTATGCATATCCCCTTCCCATTTCTCCATATAAGACAATTTCTGAGAAGGAGGGAATAAAATATTGTATAGCAGAGATATGTGACCCGTGAGGTTGTCGTGTGTCTTACAAATAGTTTCCATCGGGGTGTATGCAGTGAGTGCAGAGATGCGACTTAATGTCGCCAAAAAGTGTGCTATTTGAGTATAGCGGTAGAATTCCGACCTCGGGAGCTGATACCTTTCTTGTAGGGATGTTCGCGACAGAGCCCCCCTATGGTCACATAAGTCTGCTATACGTAGTAAACCTTTGTTGGTCCACCATGAAAAATCTTGGGGGCGGAGACCCGGGGCGAACATGGGATTGTTAAGCAAAGGGGCTAGTGGGACATGTCTGGATCTGAAGTTGTGGGTAGTAGCTAGCCTATCCCACAAATTTAGAGAGAGGGACAAAGTCGGGCACATCACCTTAGGCCTATCTTTTGCCCTCAACCACATTAAGTGACTAATTTCTTTTCCTGGAAATTGAGAGGATTCCAACAGCATCCAGAGCGGTCTGTCGCGATAGGTAACCGAATTAATTGGGAAATTAGTGCCGCCTGGTGGTATTTAAGCAAATCCGGCATGCCCAGGCCACCCCTCGCCTTTGGTGTAAACATCGTCTGTCTATTCACCCTGGGTCTTCCGTGCTCCCATATATAGTCCAACAGTTCACTCTGGAACCTCTGGAGTTCTCGCCTATCAATAGAGATCGGTAGAGACCTGAATAGGTAGAGTACCTTAGGCAAGACTGTCATCTTGATTGAACACAACCTGCCAAACCATGACGGAGGGTTATTCGACCATCTTTTGAGATCTGACGAGATTTTCTTAAACAGTGGGGGGAAATTATGTTTATACAATGATGTAAGAGTAGGGGTCAGTGTGATACCTAAGTATTGTAAGGCCTTATCTTGCCATTGGAAGGGAAAAGAGCTCCGTAATGCTCGGACTATGTGTGGTTGTAAGGATACGTTAAGTGCCTGAGATTTGGAATGGTTTACCTTTAACCCTGAGAATGTTGTAAAATGTTGCAATACCCCGTGCAAGGTAGGTAAAGAGGTGACTGGGGAGGAGAGGAGCAGTAAGATATCGTCTGCGAACAATGTGCATTTATGTTCCCGTCCGCCGCTTTTAATACCCAGTATGTCTGGATGTTCACGAATTTTAATTGCCAATGGCTCCAAAGCTAGTATAAACAATAGGGGGGACAGGGGGCACCCTTGACGGGTCCCCCTGCGTATGTAGATGTTCGGTGATTGGTAACCTTTGATCATTAGATTCGCCGTGGGGGTGTCATAAATCATTTTAAGCGTGGCCAAGAAACTCGGTCCGAATCCATATTTACCCAAAATAAAGAATAAATAATTCCAGGACAAAGAATCAAATGCCTTATGCAGGTCAAGAGAGACCAGTAGTGCTCCTCTCTGTCCCCCTCCATCCCAACCTGAATTTAATGCAGAGATAAGATCAATGACGCGTCTGGTCTGATCTGGGGCCTGTCTAGCAGGGACAAACCCCGACTGGTCCGGGTGAATATAGTGTGCTAGGAACCCATTCAAACGCGTAGCCATTATCTTGGTCATTAATTTAAGGTCCACGTTGATTAGAGAAATGGGCCTATAATTTGTGCAATCACCGTGGTCCTTGTTTGGCTTGGGAATTACGTGTATGTAAGCCCTATTCTCGTGTGGAGGCAAAGGGCAGCCCCTGCGTAGCTCATTGTAGAAGGAGCAGAGATGAGGAGTTAGAATCTCGCTATATTTGCGGTAATAGTGGCCCGAAAGACCATCCGGGCCCGGCGATTTTGACGGGTGCAGGGATTTGATGGCCGCCACTATTTCCCGCTCTGTAAACTCTGACTCCATTATTTCCGCATGATCTCTAGATAATGTGGGGAGCGGTAGATCCCGCAAGAATGCTTCCGCCTCCTGTACATTAAGATCATTGGGAGAATCGTACAACTTAGAGTAGAATGCGTGGAATTCTTTCATGATGAGCTGAGGATTTTGAGAGGCGTGGCCATTTTGTAGTCTCAATTTGGGGGGTGCCGGATTAAAAGGTCTTGGATTGAGTTTCCTAGCCAGTAGGGTGTTAGGCTTGTCTCCGAGAGAATAGTACCGGTGCCTATTCCATCTGACGTATTTGTCCGCTCTTGTTGTGAGGCTCAGATTTAGAGCCAATCGCGCTGCGTCAATCTGGCTCCTAAGATCTGTTTGCGGGTTGGATTTTTGTGCCTGAGTTATGTCTAACAGCTCCTTCTCTTGCTGCTGAATCAACCGGTCCCTTTCCCGTTTGATTCTGGCAGATAGTTGTATTAGTTTGCCCCGAACAGTGGCCTTATGGGCCGCCCACACTATGGAGGGAGAGGTATCCTCAGAGGGGTTGTCCTGGAAATAATGACGTAGAGTTTTTTCTATCTCATCAGCAATGACTGGGTCATTCAATAAGGATTCGTTCAATCTCCACGCGGTCGAACACGGTCTGGCCCATAAGCCCGTTAGGACCACCTGGACCAGAGAGTGGTCAGACCATGCCACAGGGATAATTTTGGACTCCAAAACATATGGGAACAAAGGGGACAGAGTAAACAAGTGATCTATACGGGAGTATGTTTTGTGCACTGGAGAATAGAACGTATAATCTCTAACAGAGGGGTGTGCATTGCGCCAGAGGTCGATGAGGTCATAGCTGTGCAATAAACGAGCTATTTCGCAGCTGTGTTTTGGGGCGTGTTTCAGAATAGGCTTCCCCAGGTTAGACCTATCCAAGGTCCGATCCAGGGAAGCATTGCTGTCGCCCCCCAACACCACATGACCGGTTACATGGGGCATTACCACCTGTAACATTGCCCGGAAGAAGGATAATTGACCCGTATTAGGGGCATAGTAGGAGAGAAAGGTGACAACGCTGTCATCTATCTTCCCGACCACCAGAATATATCGACCTTCCCTATCTTTTATAACATTTGTCGGAGTGAAAGGGACGCGTTTCGCAAAGCATATGGCCACCCCCCTTTTCTTATCGGGTCCACTAGACAGGTAAGCTGTGGGGTATCTGGCATTCAGATATTTAGGGGCTGAGTTTCGTGAAAAGTGTGTCTCTTGTAATAGTAAAACGTCTACCCCCATTTTATGGTATTGGTGAAAAGCCTTTGCTCGCTTGGTCGGAGAGTTAAGGCCTTGTACATTATGTGTCACTATGGAATAAGTCAATTGTGGATTATTGGCCATGATGGTTTAGCAGGTTGTACTCACTGTGTTGCCGCTGGAGGTGGACCCCGCCGAGGCCGCCAGGAGTTCTCGGCCGGATCCAGTCCCGGAACCAGAGCGCATCCGTAGAGGAAGAGGTTGGAGAAAGGAAAGAAAAGAGGAAAGACATGAGGTTAGAAGCATAACAATAACAGTAGAACTGCGCGTTCAGTGCCACCACAAGGATGGCAGAGGCAACTAAAGTTACAACTAAAAGTAACCCATGCACTGTCTGACAGTGCACCTATTGGGGCACCAAGTCCCCTTTGTTTTTCGTGGAGTTGTCCCCACTAATAGTGTAGTAACAAGTCCACCACGAGTGGCGTGCGCCCTCCTCCGGCTCTGAGAACACGGCCGTTGAAGGGGTCAGGCCAGGCCGCCATCGGAATCAGAGCATGCTAAGAAAAACAAAAGCAAGGTAACATTAGGGAGCTTAACAAAGTCATCTTCAAACTATTTGGAAGAGGAAACGAATAAACTCAAGTAAAGTAACTCCCCAGGCAACCGTGAAACAGCATCCCCCCCCCCCCCCCCCAAAAAAAAAAAAAAAAAAAAAAAAAGAGGCCATCAGAGGAGCAATAACTTCGCTCAGTCTAGGGGGGGGGGGGGGGGACACAAAAAAGGAAAAGGAAAAAATAGTAAAACAAAACAAGAAAAACCCTGAAGAGTCACAGGACAGCGTCCGAGTCCCTGAGCCATATCAAGTACAATTTTGGAAAAGGCCCATCAGGGCCGATTTGGGGTATGGAGGTCCCACGACAAGTCAGGTGACCGACTGAGACTTCTTGGCCCTGGACTTGCCTTGCCGTGACCACAAGGGGGACACTGGACGACTCTCTTCCATAGGGATGTTGGGGGCGTGAGGTTCCATAGAAAGCAAACCCAGATTCTGGAGCAATTCCTCACCAGACTGGAAATCAGTGAAGTAGTGGGTTTTACCCTTGTAGGCGAATGTCAATCTGAAAGGAAAAGACCATCGATACTTGATGCGGTGATCGATAAGTTGAGTCAGAAGCGGTTTTAGTGTCCTCCTCTTTTGGATCGTTGATGGAGCTAGGTCCGCGAAAATCTGGATCGAGTGTCCCGCCATAGAAATGTCTCCCCTCTGTCTTGCTTCCAACATTAATCTTTCTTTAATCCGGTAAAAGTGAGGTTTGACTATCACATCTCGCTGTAGTCCATCCGCTCTTGGGGCAGTCAGGGCTCTGTGGACCCTGTCCAGCTCTAGCTGATGGGGGGAGATATCTGGTATCAATTCCGTCATCAGGGCGTGGATCGATTCTTCTAAATTCGTCTCTGTCTCTGGGAGGCCTCGTACTCGAAAGTTGTATCTCCGAGATCTGTTCTCCAGATCCTCGATCTTTGCGTTCGCTTGGTCAAGTTGATCTTGGAGAGATGTAATCATTCTAGAGTTCTGGTTCACACGCTTCACCGTACCATCCATTTTAGACTCTATGGTGTCTAGCCTTTCTCCAATGTTTTGAAAGTCGTTTTTCATGCCTGTTGTAATTACATCACATGCTTTGGACAGTTCTTGTTGCAACAGGGCAGAAAATCTGGCCAACAGGACAGTGTCCCCCGAGTATGCAACTGTAGGGGGGGGGTATTGGGCAGGCCCATCTCCATTTTGACTCAGCACAGCCTCAGCCATTTCAGCCATCTGCCTGTCTGTAGAGGAGGCTGGGGAATCTGTGAACCTTAGAGCTTGTTCAGGGGAGTCTGGCAGGGGAGACGATTGAGGGTGACCCCTCTGTGAGGAAAAAAGCTCTTCCTGGGACTGGGATGAAAAGGGGTCCCTGTGGACTTCAGCCTGGGTGATAAGGCTAGAGCGGGGCCGTGTTGTCAGCAGAGCTTGTCCCCCTCCTCGTGCTGCGCCCCCCCTCTCCCCCTCCTGCATGGCTTGAGGGGAATAGGCATAGACCGGAACACTGTCTGTGTCTGTGGGGTCCAGTGCTACCTGGGGTCGCTGGATGTTAGGCCTGCTGCTGTCTGTGATCTCCTCTCCTCGCTGCTGCTCAGTCTGTGCCGGGCGCTGCGGAGGGGGCTGTGGGCTGCCTCTCTGTGTGTCTCTCCTCCCGGGTGCCATTTTGGCCTGCTGTGAGGCCTGTGAAGTGCGGGACTTACAAGGCTCCTGGGGATGTTTGCGCTTATGTGATCCTTTCCCCGTCGCTCTCCGCTGCATCCTCCGCTCGCGGGAGTCTGTCTGTAGGTCCGGTGGCGTTCCGGTCGTTCCCCCTCACTAGTAATAGCCGAAAATAGCCGGAGAAATGCGGAGCCCGATCAGATCATGTCCGATCGCGGTGCCGCGCGCATGCGCACTCCCCAATCAAATATTTTTACCAAAAATATGTAGAAGAATATATATTGGCCTAAACTGATGATGACTTTTTTAATATATTTATTATAGCAAAAAGTAAAAGTTTTTTCAAAATTGGCGCTTTTTTTGTTTATAACGCAAAAAATTAAAAAAAATGCAGAGGTGAGCAAATACCACCAAAAGAGAGCTTATTTGTGGGAAAAAAGGACAAATTTTGCATGACCACGTGATTGTCAGTTAAAGTGGAAGTAAACTCCCCTATCGTTTTCAGCCAAGGAAGCTGCCATCTTTGCCTCTATTTAATATTCAACTGCTATGGTGCTGCACATGTGATTCGTTATGACACCAGCCATTGGATGGTTTGATAGTTTGGCTGAGAGCACAGCCAATGTGCAGTTAGCATTCCCGGCATGCCCTTTTTTTTTTTTTTTTTTTTAACTGTTTAAATCGATGGGTTTACTTCCACTTTAAAGCGATGCAGTGCTGTATTGCAAGAAATGGCCTGGTTATTAAGGGGGCAAATCCTTCCTGTGGTTAAACACAGCTGAAGTACAAAATTTAACAATGTCAATATGCTTGTTTAACGTGTTCACAGGCCAAATGCTTGTGTTCCTGGGAAGAAAAAAGGAAATATCTCTTGAGAAAATAACAATATTAAAACAATTGCAAATTATTACATTGCACTATCATATCTTACAATTGAAGATAATTACTACATTTGGTCATAACCAGAGGGGAAAGTTTAATTACTATGATTAAGCAGCCCATAGTGTCACGAGTGATTCCTCCAGAGGACTTAACCTTTCCATTTCAAAAAATATATACTTCCTCTCAAGAGGTGAAATATTAACATTTTAATGCACTCAGCTGTAACTGTGTGGTAAATCATTACAGGTCATCTTGTCTATTCATTATGGTGGTTTCTGCAGTACATTCAATTACAATTTCAATGTCCTAACCTCAAAAACCAGCTGTCCACAAAGCAGGGTGGCTCACACTCTTACCTTGCAGTGGGGGGCGCAGGGTCAAAACCCATCAAATACCTTCATTACAATCTGATAGGCGTGACTAAGGGATATATAAATTGCATTTTTTATCTTTCAAATATCATTGTTGTACATCTGTTGCAACTATGTTTAAAAAAAAAAAAAAAAAAAAAAAAAAACACAACTACAAAGTACTATATTGAGACCAACAATACTGGGTTGTCAAATAATAGGGAAGGGGGAATGGGGAAAATTGGGACTTTAAATTAGGTCATAGCATCCATCCCTATCATTATAAGGCAAAAATTAAAAAGAAGACCTTGTCGGGACTTTAAATGAAGCACGGGGTTAAGAAAAAAAGGAAAATGAGCTATTAGGAAAATTTTTATTCAACTGTAAAAAACTGGATTATATAAATTTGATGAGGTGCGCAAACATACATATTAATAGCATCAATATTTTTTTTACACTCATGGTAATAAAAAAGGATTATAAATGCATACCTCGAATATATATATATATATATATATATATATATATATATATAAAAACACCAATGGTAATGATGGAATAGACAATTGATAAATATTACAGCTGCATGAACCTATGACTTCATGATTCTTACATTAAATGAAACAGACATATATGATACAATATTGAAAAGATGAATGCTGTTAAGGCTGGGATACCAAAATACACGGCAACTGGTAGCTCTACGCGTTTCGCGGCTTAATGCCGCTCATCAGGAGAAAGCTTGTGATTGGCTTGAAAATACAGGGTAATATGCAATTAATTTTATAGTAAATAAAGCGAAAGAGGGATTGAAAAGCCCACCTGGTAATCACTTACATACAGTCATGCAGCCATAGGCGCGGTCAGAGGCCTGGTGGTTTTTGTATATATACAATCGAGGTATGCATTTATAATTAGGGATGGCCTTGCGGTTCGCCCGGCGGTCTGTACGCGGTGAATTTTGCGTGTTCGCGATTCACCAAACCGGCGGACTTCTGGTGCTGTTCGCGCGGCGGACATATGCGTTTACATTGTGAAAGAACTTTGACCCATGATGACACATCCATCATGGGGTACAGGACAGCCAATTGAGACATTTCAGCACATGGACAATTGGACATTCCCCCTACCTTATAAATAGAACTGATCTGGCGGCCATTTTACATTCGGTCTTTTGTCAGTGTAGGGAGAGGTTGCTGTGTGGAGCAGGGACAGACTGTAGTGACACAAATCACTAGCTATTAGGTCCACAAAAGTCCTTTTAAGGACTGGTATAGGTGTACAGTATATAGGGTTCTGGTGCACTGCTGCTGACTGCTGTGCTGCTGATTGCACTTCTGACCGATTCTGCAGCTGTCTTTTGTCAGTGTAGGGACAGGATGCTGTGTAGAGCAGGGACAGTCAGTTTAATCACTAGCTATTACTATTAGGCCCACAACATTCTTTTAAGCACTGGTATAGGTGTACACATATAATATACTTTCTTTCAAATATAGAAAGCCTATTATACTTGACTGCTGAGTGCTGACCGGTTCTGCAGCTGTTTTATCAGTATAGGGACTGAGGGACAGTCTGCAAATCACTAGCTACTAGGTCCACAAAGGTCCTTTTAAGGACTGGTATAGGTGTACTTAATAGGGGTGTAATACACGTATAAAATACTTGCACATATAGAAAGCATAGTATAGTGTATTCCACTGTGCAGCATTGTGACTGCTGAGCGGTTCTGCAGCGATACTACAAAGATTGACAAATGCAATTAAAAAAAAAAAAGTATTATAACTGGTGTGATAGACCAGTGGCCTCCAAAAACGACAGATTGAAGCGGGGTGTTATATACCTTCTTCCACATACATACTGCACTTCTCTAGAGACTTCTGTCACAAGGTCATTTAAAAAATGACAGGCAGAGGAAGAGGCAGGCCCTTCCGCAGGGGTGGTAGGGGTAGAGCAGGAGCAACAGACTTGAGCCAAAGTGGCAAATTGGCGTGTGATTACGTCAAAGGACGCACCAGACTTGGTTGAGTGGCTCACTCAGCCTTACTCTTCTGCACCCTCCTCATCCTCTCGATCTGCACCCTCTTCACTCTCTGCTGTGTGCACCCCCAAAGACACTACCACCAACAGTGCTCTCTATAATGGTGCGGGTGTCAGTGCTCTCGATCACGGTGCTGGTGTCAGTGCTCTCGATCACGGTGCTGGTGTGGTGTCAGTGCTCTCTATCTCAGTGCTGGTGTCAGTGCTCAGTCTCTATCGCGGTGCTGGTTATAGACAGCAGCGGAGAAGCCAATCAGCAGGCAGTGCCAGCACCATGGCTGAGGATCAGCACTGGACTGGCACCTCCGGACCACCATAGTGGAGCCCTGCATAGGTGGGGGTAAGGGCCGGGCAGAGGGAGGGGCTCAAGCACAGGTTGGCACACTGGGACACTGGCACAGGACTGCGCTGCCCTGACTGTGGCACTGATCATCTCCTGCACCCCCTTCATAGCCTGCCCTGACCTTGCCTCTCTTCCATGCCCTTCATGTGCTCCTGAATTGTCAAGATCAATAACATGCCCAACTTAAAATAAAATAATTTTATTCGAAGAACAAAACAAATATTAAAAAAAAAGTAAAGACAATGTTGGTACAAATATCAATTGATTGTGTACAGAGCAGGTACAAGATCAAAATTGACCACGCATATTACCAATCTATACACGTAAAGATGCTGCAAATTTCAACATGTTTTGAATTAAGAAACAATTAAATTTAATTGTTTCTTCATTCGTATGCATTTTGACTCTCTATACCGATATTAAATGTGAATACATTTTTGCCTGAATACATTGGCACCTAAATACATTGGCAATTTATTTTTCAACTTATTTTTCAGTTTTTAAACGCTAGCTGCATTATCCTGAGGAAGCTCAAGGGAGCGAAACATGTTGAAATTTGCAGCATCTTTACGTGTATAGATTGGTAATATGCGTGGTCAATATCGATCGTGTACCTGCTCTGTGCACAATCAATTGATATTTGTACCAACATTGTCTTTACTGTTTTTAATATTTGTTTTGTTCTTCGAAAAAAATTATTTATTTTAAGTTGGGCAGGTTATTGATCTGCCTCTACTAGGGTACCGTATAAAAGTCCCGGGGGTTGGTTACCCTCCAGCCCTTTCAATTTCCCTCTCTCTTTTCCTAATATTTGAATTTTGGGATGTGGTACCCCTTTATAGGAAGACTTTTGTCTTGGTCACTTCATCTATATACATTTTTTTCTGTAGGTTTTTAAGGTTCACCTGCCATTAAAGCCGATTTAGTAGGACACCTGTCTGTCTAGGTATTCCCTGATGCTGGATCCAGATGACACCTGTAGATGGGTCGGCTGAAAGAATGACCTCATATCAGAAGTCACTAACACATCTTCAAACCGCCCTCTTCTTGCAGGCGCTGTTGGATTGGTACCCGCAACTCTCTCTGCGAGTGGGAATTGCTCCTCTGCCAGCGCACGCAAAAGCAGAATGCAGCATTTCTCAAAGCAAGGCCTGGAAGTGCTCCATTCTGACAGCCCTCTTGTGTTTGTACCTAGGGTCTAAGTACGTTGTCACCCAGTACTGGTCCTTGACCCTTATGCTTTTTATACGAGGGTCGCTGTTAAAACACTGGAGCATGAAGGCCCCCATTTGCACTAAACTGGAAGGGGTGTGGTGGCCAGGCTCCTGCTCATCCTCCAGGATAATGTCGTCCTCCTCGTTCTCCTCTCCCCATCCACGCACAACAGGGATCCCAGAAAGGTTTAAAGCATGCTCTTCTTGCTCCTCCTCATCCGCCCCAGCACCATCCTCCTCTGACTCCTCTTCAGACTCCTGTTGACTTGTCTCAGATAGAGTAGCCCCCCCTGGGAATTCCTCCAGCATTGCGACTTCCTTATCTTCCTGCTCCTCCACAGCTTGATCAATGATACGACGCAATGCACGCTCCATAAAGAAGGCATAAGGTACCATGTCACTGATGGCGCCATGGCTGCGACTGACCAGTTTGGTGATCTCCTCAAATGGGAGCAGAAGTCTGCATGCGTCGCGCATGAGCAGCCACTGGCGCGGTGAAAAAAAACCCAGCTGCCCAGAACCTGTTCTGCTACAGAGTTCATACAGGTAGACGTTAACTGCACGTTTCTGCTGAAGCAGCCTATCAAGCATATAGAAGTTCCATCGCGTCGGGCAATCGCAAATAAGACGTCTGACCGGCAGATTGTGTCGCCGCTGAATGTCAGCAAGGCGAGCCATGGCCGTGTAAGATCTTCTGAAATGGGCCGAGACTTTCCTTGCCTGCCACAAGATGTCCTGGACCCCAGGGTATTTGACAACAAATCGCTGCACGACCAAGTTTAAGACGTGTGCCATGCATGGCACATGCGTCATTTTGCCCTGTTTCAATACGCTAAGCAGATTGGCACCATTGTCACACACCACTTTACCAACTGTCAAATTGAGCGGTGTTAGCCACTGATCTGCCTGTGAACGCAAAGCTGAAAGGAGTGCGGGGCCAGTGTGGCTCTTGGCTTCCAGGCACAACAGACGCAGCACGGCATGGCAACGTCTCACCTGGCATGTCGAATAGGTTCTGGGGAGCTTGGGCGGCGCAGCGGAAGAGACGCTAGCAGCGGAAAAGGAGGAGTCAGCCGAGGAGGAGAGGGAGGAGGAGGGAGTAGGAGGAGGAGGAGAAGAAGAGCCAGGCCTGCATGCAATCCGTGGCGGTAAAACCAAATCTACACGGGTGCCACGGGTTACATGCTTGACGGCCGTCAGAAGGTTCACCCAGTGGGCAGTAAAAGTGATATACCTTCCCTGCCAGTGTTTGCTAGACCACGTGTCTTGTCAGATGTATCTTGGCACCGACACTGTGTGCCAGAGATACATTCACTTGCCGCTGAACATGGCCATATAGCTCTGGGATGCCCTTCTGTGAGAAATACTTCCTTCCTGGGACCTTCCATTGTGGTGTTCCAATGGCCACAAATTTTCGAAAGGCCTCCGAGTCCACCAGTTTATATGGCAGTAGTTTGCTGGCTATCAGTTCTGACAAGCCAGCTGTCAACCGTTGGGCAAGAGGGTTATCCGGCGTCATTTTTTTTACGCTCGAACATTTGGCCCACACAAGCCTGCCTTTTTGCAGAAAAATGTGAGCTTGGCATGATGGAAGGTGGAGTGGAGGACAATTGCGAGGAGAGAGGAGAAGGAGAAGTAGAAGACGAGGCTGGACGTCGAGAGCCTGGAGTGCGGCTTTGTGTGTTTCGTTGCTCCCACTGGGCTCGGTGATGGCAGCTCATGTGCCTTCTTAAGGCGGTCGTCCCTAAGTGAGTGTTGGGCTTACCGCGACTTATGTGTTGACTGCAAAGATTGCAGATGGCAACACTATTGTCATTAGCAGACACGTTAAAAAAGCCCACACTGCGGAGCCATGTTCCGGCGTCCTGGGAGTGCCAGATGTGACCTACATGGTTGATGCCTTGTTCCTGATACATTCGCATTCTGCTTTGTCCCTCCTGTGCAATCTAAGTTCTTCCTGCTTCTTCTCCCTATCTGCTGGTCCATATCTCCCTCTAAACTCCCCTCCTCTTCCTCTCTTGTGGGCACCCACGTGGCATCACTAGACACGTCATCGACGTCACCTTCCGACCCCGCTATAATTAGAGATCTCGGAGTAGGCAGCAACAGCGGGGACAAACCTCCTCCTTGGGCTGATCTGGGTACTGTCGTCAGAGCCGAGCGGTTGTTGCTACCTCCTCTTCTTGATCCAATGCCAAGAGTGGCTGCGCATCGGAAATGTCTTGATATGGATCAGAAAATAATTCCTGTGACTCAAGAGGAAGGTATATGGTGGTGGTGGTAGTGTCTTTCGGGGTGCACATAGAGAGTAAAGAAGAGGGTGCAGATCGAGAGAATGAGGGTGCAGAAGAGTAAGGCTGAGTGAGCCACTCAACCAAGTCCGGTGCGTCCTTTGACGTAATCGCATGCACCTTCTGCAATTTGCCACTTTGGCTCAAGTCTGTTGCTACCTGCCCTACCCCTACCACCCCTGCGGAAGGGCCTGCCTCTTCCTCTGCCTGTCATTTTTTAAATGACCCTGTGACAAACGTCTCTAGCCACTTCGCATCCAGGCCAATTCTGACATTTCTCTCCTACATGTAAAATTCATAATTTTTTTGCTAGAAAATTACATAGAACCCCCAAACATTATATATGTTCTTTTAGCAAAGACCCTAGAGAATACAATTGTGGTCGTTGCAACTTTTTATCTCGCACAGTATTTGCGCAGCAATTTTTCGAACACTTTTTTTCCAGAAAAAAAAAAAACAGTTTCATGCTTTTACCCTTTCATGACTAAGCCTATTTTCGGCATTTGGTGTTTACAAGTTAAAATCCATATTTTTTGCTAGAAAATTACTTGGAACCCCCAAACATTATATATATTTTTTTAGCAGAGACTCTAGAGAATAAAATGGCGATTGTTGCAATATTTTATGTCACACGGTATTTGCGCAGCGGTGTTTTAAAACGCAACTTTTTGGGAAAAAGGACACTTTCATGAATAAAAAAAATAAAATAAAATAAAATAAAAATAAAAAATAAAACAGTAAAATTAGCCCAATTTTTTTGCATAATGTGAAAGATAATGTTACGCCGAGTAAATAGATACCAAACATGTCACACTTTATAATCGCACGCACTTGTGGATTGACGACAAATATGGTACCTAAAAATCTCAATAGGCGACACTTTAAAAAATGTTTACGGTTACCAGGTTAGCGTTACAGAGGAGGTCTAGTGCTAGAATTATTGCTCTCGCTCTGACTATCGCGGCGATACCTCACATGTGTGATTTGAACACCGTTTACATACGCGGGCGCGACTTCCGTATGCGTTTTCTTTGCTTTGCGAGCTCGCGGGGACCGCGGGCGCTTTAAAATTTTTTTTTTTTTATTTATTTTAAAATGACTAAATTGTTTTAAAAAAAATAAATAAAAATTTTGATCACTTTTATTGCTGTCACAAGGAATGTAAACATCCCTTGTGACAGTAATAGGTGGTGACAGGTACTCTTTATGGAGGGATCGGGGGTCTAAAAGACCCCCCACCCCTCCTTTACACTTCAATGTATTCAGATCGCCGAAAACGGCGATTCTGAATACCGTATATTTTTTTAAAACCGGCGCCATTGGCAGCTGAGTAAACGGGAAGTGACGTCATGACGTCGCTTCCGTGTTTACTATGAGGAGACTGGAACGAAGCCGATTACGGCTTCGTTCCAGTTCCTCCCCAGTGGCCGGAGGCAGTGCAACTTGAATCGGTGCTCCCGATCGAACGGGAGCACCGGTAACAGCGGCGGGAGGCGGCGGGAGGGGGGGACGTAAACATCCCTTGTAATAGGAATATGGCATGATCGGACCTATTTACAGTGAGATAGGGTCTTATTGGCCCCATATCTCACCTCTAGGCTGGGAAGCCTAAAATCCCCCCAAAAAAACAAAACGATCCTGGCTTCCCAGCCAAAACGGCGCCGTTAATTTGAATGCAGAGGCTGGGCGTGACGTCATAACATCGTGCCCGGCCTCTGAACGATCATAGAGACTCCGGGGACAATCTGGTCCGCCGGAAATCTCTATGGTATCATCCGGGGGCCAGCGGATCCTGTGACCGACTCACCGATGGAAGCGGCGATTCGGTACAAGCACTGGAGGATGGCGGAAGGGGGGGGCATCCCCTCCCACCGTCTGTAAAAACGATCAAGTGGCGGAACAGCCGCTATGATCGTTCTTATGGTGCAGGGAATCGCTGGTTGAAAATCCCGATATCTGAATGATGTCTGTGGCATCAGGCATCATTCAGATATACCACCACAAAGCCCACAATGTCATAACGTAGTATGGCCACCAAGTGGCTAGAGAAGTGCAGTATGTATGTGGAAGAAGTTATATAACACCCCGCTTCAATCTGTTGTTTTTGGGGGCCACTGGTCTATCACACCAGTTATAATACTTTTTTTTATTGCGTTTGTCACTCTTTGTAGTATTGCTGCAGAACCGCTCAGCAGTCACAATGCTGCACAGTGGAAATGCACTATACTAGTAGCTAGTGATTTGCAGACTGTACCTCAGTCCCTACACTGAAAGGACTTCTGCAGAATAGGGCAGTAATCTGCAGCACAGCCCTGCACCAGCACCGTATATATTGTACACCTATACCAGTCCTTACAAGGACCTTTGTGGACCTAGTAGCTAGTGATTTGCAGACTGTACCTCAGTCCCTACACTAATAAAGGACTGCTGCAGAATAGGGTAGCAGTCAAGTATAATATTCTTTCTATATTTGGAAGAAAGTAAATTATACGTGTACAACCCTATATACTGTACACCTATACCAGTCCTTAAAAGGACCTTTGTGGACCTAATAGTAATAGCTAGTGATTAAACTCACTGTCCCTGCTGCACACAGCGTCCTGTCCCTCCCTGCACTGACAAAAGACAGGCTGCTGCAATCACCAGCACAGCAGTGCACTGAACCCTATATACAGTATTATACCTATACCATACCAGTCCTTAAAAGGACTTTTGTGAACCTAATAGCTAGCGATTTGTGTCACTACAGTCTCTCCCTACTCCACACAGCAACCTCTCCCTATGATGACATAAGACAGAATGTAAAATGGCCGCCAGATCAGGTCTATTTATAAGGTAGGGGGAATGTCCAATTGTCCATGTTGCTGAAATGTCTCAATTGGCTGTCCTGTACCCCATGATGGATGTGTCATCATGGGTCAAAGTTCTTTCACACTGTAAACACATATGTCCGCTGGGCGAACAGCGGCAATAGTCTGCCGATCGGGCGAATCGCAAACACGCAAAATTTGCTGCAAAACGACCGCCGGGCGAACAGTTCGGCCATCCCTAATGGCCACCACTCGGTACTTAATTTGTGATAGTATCCGTTTAATTATAGATAGTTTTCCCTCTCCTTTTATCTGTTTTCAGGAGTGAATTTAGGTAGCACTTCATCTATTTAGATGTACTTGTAGTTCTCACATGTGTGATGGAAAAATATTAAGTGGGGTAGGCTGCTTTAGCTGCCATGGCTTGATTCTAATATTTAGTGGCATCTTTGTGCTACTGTCACACTTTTTATTTCTTTAATTATACGATTTGTTCCCCTTTAGATGCTTTTCCTTTGTGGTTGTGGCCTCTTCTATGGAGGACTAGTCTTGACCCTTTGAATGAAGGTCTGCCCTGCACAGGACATCACACCATAGGCTGTAATTTAATATAATTATGGGCTGGTTGAAGTGCTACAAGCATGTTGAGCATTGAGTATACCATGTCACTGTATAACAAGCAACTATGATGGCATTCTATAAATGAATATGGTATGACAGTATGATCTAATTTCTTTCCTTTTAGACCTAGGACTCCATACACACCCTTGATGAAGAGGATAAGAATACAGTCTTGAAACTCATGGGGACTGTGAATATATAGTGCTTTCAGTCATAAAGATATTTATATGTACTATTTTCCGCTGTGTATTCTGGTTGGGTTATAACATGCTGAACTGTTTACCTTTTTCTTGCCAGCTCTTTTGGTGATATTTTAATAAAGATTTGGTACAATTAAGCTTTGTTACTTTTTTACATAGTGGCAGGCCACTGTCTAGAATAGTCCCATCGTGAGTCGTTTCTCATTCTTTACAATCCTCCATTTATAGAGTGTTTTTCATTGGGGAAACCCATAGTATGGCTTCTATAGAGATTGGGGACAGAAAATAGGATTTTTAAAACAGCTTACCTGTAAAATTATTTTCTTTGATGTACATCAGGGGACACAGAGCCATAGTAATAACTATGTAGGTTATATTGGTGTATCAGGTGCTGGACACTGGCACGCCCCTTAAGGCGTGAACTTCCCCATATAACCTCTCCCATTAGTGGGAGTCCTCAGTTTTGTAGCCAAGCAATCAAAGTGTATAAGAAGAAGAAGGGAGGGACCTCTGTGTCCCCTGATGTACATCAAAGAAAAGGATTTTACAGGTAAGCCGTTTTAAAAATCCTATTTTCTTTTCTTACATCAGGGGACACAGAGCCATAGTAATAACTACGTGGGATGTCCCATAGCAATGACAACAGAAGGGGGTGGAGACAGAATCAAGGAAACAGGAGACCAGAGGACTCATACTGCAGCCTGCAGTGTATGCTGTGCCCAAAGGCAATATCCTCATGACCTTTAATATCGATTTGATAAAATCGGATAAACGTCTGCACCGAAGATAAAGTTGCGGTCTTGCAGATCTGAGCCATAGAGGCATGATGATGCACTACGCAAGAGGCGTTAATCGCCCTGGATGAGTGTGCTCTTAATATGAGAAGGAAGAGTTTTCTTCTTTAAGTTGAAGCTTGATCAATCCGTTGACAAACCCATTTGGAAAATAGTGGATCTTGACTCTGCCTGTCCATATCTTGGACTCTCTGGCAGTACAAACAAAACCTGTGTTTTGCAAACCTGAGAGGTCGTCTTTATATAGATTCTGATCGCTCTTACTACATCAAGAGACTGTAGTGCTTTCTCTTCCCCAGATTAAGGCTTCTGGGGAGAAAGAAGGAAGAATAATCTCTTGGTTTAAATGAAAACCTGTTAACACTTTCGGTAAGAATTCAGGAGGAGGAAATAAAAGCACCTCATCCCTATACATGATGAACTATGGCTCTTACAAGACAGAACCGTTATTTCCGATACTCTTCTAGCAGAAGAAATGGCAAGCAAAAAAGATTATCTTTCTGGTCAAAGAACCAAGAGAATTTCTGGTAAGGTTCAAATGGCTGATTCAGCAAAGCCAAAAAGACCAATTTTAAATCCTAAGAATTTAAAGGTGCCTTGATAGGGGAATAAACCGTGTTACCCCCTGAATAAGCTACGCACCAAGAGTGGGAAGCAAGAGGCCATAGGAAAAAGACATTGACACGGCCTGGATCTGGCTCTTGATAAAAGTCAAGGCCAGCTTCATTTCAGATCCCATATGCAGGAATCCTGCCTATTGACATACTTCCTGGGGTGCCAACCCCTGGATCCATACCAAGAAACCTATGCCTTCCAGATTCTATAGTAAGCGATTCTGGAAGCCGGCTTCCTGGCATTAATCAAAGTAGACACTACTGAAGGAGATCACCCACGATCTTTTATAGAGTGGGATTCAACAGTCAAACCTGTTAAACTCCGTCTGTAAAGTAGGATGAAATTCCAGACCTTGTGCAAGAATGTCTGGCTATAATGGCAGAGTCTAAAGGACTGCCCTCTTTATGATCTTGATAAATTAAGATCTTCTGGGATCCGGCTGGGGCCTCCAGAATCACCTCCTTCTGTTCCTGCTTAATCCTGCGGAAAAGGCGCGAAAGTAGCAGAGCTGGAGGAAATGCATAGATCAGTGAGAACCGATCCTCCCCTGGGAAGCCTAAAGCGTCTGTTCCGCCTGCTAGTGAACCCCTTGTTTGACATAAAGTTGTCGACCATATTAATGAATCTGTATGCGAATAGGTCCATGTCCGGAGTACTCCATCTGACATATTACTAGGAAGATGTTGGGGTGAAGAGATCATTCTCCTGGAAATAATTGTTGGTGTCTCAAGTAGTACGCCTGAAATATTAAAATTGCTGATAGGCAAGGAATGTTGTGTTCTGCCAAAGCTAGAACATTATTCACCTCTTTTTTGGGCTGCACGACTTCTCGTGCCTCCCCTGGTGATCAATGTAAGCCACCGCCGTGGCTCTGTCAGACTGAATCCTGTCAGGGCAGTCCCGTAATCTGACCACCAAGATTCTATGGCCAGATGTACTGCCTGAAACTTCCAACAAGTTGATAGGCAAGGTCCTCTAACCTGGACCATCTGCCCTGGACAGAATCTTCTTCCAGGGCTGCTCCCCAGCCTAGAAGGCTGGCACCCGTTATCACCTTGCAGGATAAAGTTTTTCCCTCTTGCGGGATAACAACCACCAATTTAGGCTCTGACCTATGTTGGGAGCCAAGCATATTGGAATCAAACAAGGCCTGAATCCTCTTTATTCCAGTCCGACAGGATGGTGTCTTGAAGCAGCCTTTTATATAAAACTGCGTGTAAGGGATGGCCCCCTGAAGGAGGCCACCATTTCCCCTAAAAATCTCCTGCAGCCGAATGAAGGAAATTTTCCTTTATCCTGATAAGTTGAATTAGTCCTACAATGGAACGGATTCACGTTTGGGGTAAGAATACGTTCTTCTGCATGGTATAACCAGCCCCCAAGTAACCTCCTAGATGTTTTTTTTTTTTTTTTTATTTACATAGACACAGATACAAACATAAAGATTACTTCGCATTTCATTTAGACTGTAACGAACATATCAAATATAATAGCCAAAACAAAAACAGCAGCCTGTAAATGAAGGTCGCTATTCAGTCATACTTATGCCACTTGCTGAAGTTTAATATAGGATAAACGTGAACATCTGTGCCCATCACTTTTTGTGTCTTTCGTTATTGAAAGCGAAAAATAATAATATGAGGGAAGAAAGAGAAGACTAAAGAGGGGGGAAGAAAGAGCGCGAGAGAGAGAGAGAGAGGGGAGGGAGAGAGAGAGAGCACGAGAAAAAAATAAAAATACACACACACACACACCCACGGAGGAAAGGGAGGGGGCAGGGGCATTTGCCCCCCGGGAACCAAGTTCGATAGTGCTGAACTGTCGATAGGGATCCTAGACAGAGGAACCTGCCATGTATTGGTGGAATTCGTCAGAGAAGCGAAAGAGGTTCCAATGAAACCATCTGGACTTATGTTCCTCCAACTTATCTCACAGCGCAGAGGTCAGATCTTCCATCTGCTCAATGTCCTTCACTCTTGCGAGCCAATGAGCTACCGTTGGTGCAGACTGTTGCTTCCAAAGAGGTGGGATGCTGGCCCGTGCAGCATTAAGGAGATGCTTGAGGAGGGATTTGTAGTAACGCTTCCTTGACAGGGGCGTAAGGTTAAGGAGAACCGCAGCTGGGTTATCCTGAAGGGAGATATCTGAGTTTCTGTACGAGCTTAAGAACCGGCTGCCAGAAAGTTTGGAGTAGAGGGCAGTCCCAGAAAATGTGTAATAGAGTGCCTGGGTGTAAGTTGCAGTGCCAACAGTGGTCAGTTTTCAGAGGGAATATCTTAGCCAGAACGGAAGGAGTTCTGTACCAGCGCGTCACTATTCTATATGCGGTCTCTTGATATTTGCTGCACAGATTTCTGTGCAAAATAAAAAAGCATATGCAATCTTTTTGGGGTTCTGTGAAGGTGACTTGCAAATCTCTCTCCCATTTTGCTAAAAATGGGGGGTCTTCAGTGGCGTGAAGGTCTAACAGGGATTTGTAGGAGGGTGATAAGGACCTCCGGATCGGTCCCTCAGCCAAGCAAAGTTCCTCAAAAGAGTGGAGTTTTCTGACAAAGAGGGTTGGTTTGGGCATTGAGCCAAGAAAGTGGGATAGCTGGTTGATCCTCCAACGGTCTAATCGGAGTGGTGCCTGACCTGAGAGCAAGTTCTCTGTAGTTAGCCAGCCAGAGGAACACAGGAGCAAGGAGGTCCTCATGAGTCCCCGTGGGGCTTGCGATCAGAAGGACGGGTCAGAAAGGCCTGGTAGAAAGTCCAGATGACCAATAAGTGGCGTCAGTGGGGATGGAAAGTTTTTAAACGAGGCTAAGCAGAAAAACCTTTTCAGCTCCACAAGAGTTGGTCCAATCAGTGGGTGAGTAGTCAAGTGGATGGCAGGGTTTGTCCCAGCCCAAAGGCAGACCCTCAAGTGGGGCTCTGGCTGCCTCCTGTTCCAGTGACACCCAGAGCTTCAACTCACTGTGACGGCACCAGACCACGACTCTGGTCATATGTGCTGCAGTGTAGTATAGAGCTGGGTCTGGGAATCCAAGGCCTCCTCTAATCTTTGGTCATAACAGGAGAGCTCTGCCAAGACGTGGGTGTTTTCCATGCCAGATGAATTTAAAGAATATTGAACGAACGGCGTGAAAGAATGTCTGAGGTATCTAGACGGGCAATGCCTGCAATAAATACAGAAGTCTGGGCATTGCATTCATTTTAAGTATATTGCAACGGTTGAACCAGGAAACGGCCAGAGAGTTCCACCTATCATGGTCAGCAGCGAGCATAGATAGAAGGGGCTGAAAGTTCAGGGTGATGATGTCTTGTAATTTTGCAGAGATTTTTGTTCCTAGGTATTGTATTGAGCGTGTTTTTGAATGGGAAGAAGGGGCATAGGTTAGAAATTGTAGAATCTGACAGGGAAACACTTAAGGCCTCTGATTTTTGTAGGTTAACCTTAAAATTATACTGGGTGCCGTAGCGCTTCAGATCCTGTAACAGGGAGGGTAGAGAGGTGAGGGGCTCGGTAATGTAGAATAAAAGCTTGTCAGCATAAGCTGCAACTTTGTGTTGACAACGACCCGATTGAATGCCTCTTATGGTCTGATTACCTCTGATATGATGTTAAAAAAAAGGTTCCAGTGAGAGAACGAACAGTATTGGAGACAGGGGACATCCCTGTCTGGTGCCATTCGCGATAGAGAAAGGACTGGAGTCGAGGCCATTTACCCGAACAGTGGCTGTGGGGTTGTCATAGATGGCCGAAATCCACGACAGGATGGGATCTGGCATACCCACGAATTTAAGCGTCTCCCGTAGGAAGGACCAGTCCACCCTGTCAAAAGCCTTCTCGCCATCTGTGGAAAGGAGCATCCGGGGTATCCGGGAACGCTTCGCTTTTTCTATGATGTTCAGTGTCCTGGTGGTGTTGTCCCTGGCCTCTCTAGTTTGGATGAAACAGACTTGGTCTATTCTGATTAGACGTGGTAATAAAAGCATTCAACCTAGAGGCAAGGATTTTAGTGAATAGTTTCATGTCACAATTCAAAAGTGAAATGGGCCTGTAACTGGCACATAGTAGTGGGTCCTTACCCGGCTTAGGGATCACAGATATGTCTGCAGGGAGATTGTGTCCATCGATCGCAGCATTGAAGGCTGCGAGAAATGACGGTGCCAATGTGTCCTGGAACAATTTGTAGTAGGGGAGGGTAAAACCATCCGGACCGGGAGCTTTACCAGGCTGAGTGTCAGCTATTGTGGCTACAAATTCCTCTGTGGTAATAGGTTTGGACAGGTCCGCTCGCTCCTCTGCCATCAGCGTAGGAAGGTCAGTTTTTTTGTAGATAATTGCGGATATCCAAAGCTTTTTGGGGTAACATCTGAGGGGTGGAAATTGGATCCAATTATACAATTTGGAGTAAAAAGTGCAAGTTCTAGAGATGAATGAACTCTGGAGCCCGATGGTGAAAGAAGAGCGGGTATGTACGTCTGGGAGCGCTTCACGCGTAAAGCGTTGGCCAGTAGCCGACCACATTTGTCACCGTACTCATTAAAAGAACGACGGGCCTTCAGTAGTAAGTTTTGCCTCGTACATGGAATGGTCTCGTATAGCTTCACGAAGACAGAGCAGTTTCGCCTCGGTGGCACTATTCGGTCGATTCTTATGTTGGCGTTCCAAAGTGTGAAGTTGCTTTAGGAGATCAGACAAGGTTTTGGCGCAACACTGTTTGGCCGCATGACCGTGTTTGATTAGAATGCCTCTAATGAAGCACTTATGCGCTGACCACAGAGTGGCTGGGTTGTCTACAGAGTCTATATTGACTGAAAGGTAGGACTTAAGTTCCCCAAGGACGTCTGCTGCAATCTCTCCATCTTTTAGGAGCGCCTCGTTAAGTTACTACGTAGATGTTCTGGGGGACGCTTGCCTAATAGCCAGCTCTAACAAAATCGGATCGTAGTCGGAAAGTGCTGTGTGACCTATTTCCGACTTGGTTACAATGGGGATGGCCGAATGTTTTAGGAAAACAAAAGTCGATTCTGGAGTAGGACCCATGGACAGTAGAATAGAAGGTGTAGTCCCGCTCTTGTGGGTGGACTATTCTACAGATATCGACTAGTTCATGCGAGTGTAAAAGATCTTTTAGACGAAGTCGGATTCCCCTTTGGGAGAGACGACAAGTTCGAGGAGTCTTTATGAGGGTCCAATGTTAAGTTGAAATCCCCTCCCAAAACGAGTGTTCCCTCAAGGAAGGAGTCGAGGGTGGATAGGAAAGCCTCGAGGGTGGGGAGCGGTTGGAATTTGGGAGGTAGATGTTCGCAAGAGTGAAGGTCTGAGAACAAATTTTTCCCTTTATGAGCAGGAATCTGCCCTCTTGGTCATGATACTCATCGAGAAATTGGCAGTGGAGGGACTTAGAAATGAGTATACTTGTCCCTTTAGATTTAGAGGATAATGACAGACTATGGTATGCCGTTGAGAAGTGTTTGTTCGTTAGTTTGGGTATCTTGTCTGCCTTAAAGTGAGCCTCTTGGAGAAATGCAATACGAGCTCTTTGTCTCCATAGCTCGGCAAGACAGCTAGTACGCTTCTCTGGGGAATTCAGCCCCTTTATATTCCACGAAAGGATTTTGACAGTCATGTTGTCTAAGACTATGTCAACTTGCGTTGATTCCTGGGGTGCAAGGAGAGGTGGGGGAGAGAGAGTGGAAAAAAAAAAAAATAATAATAAAAAAAAAAAAGGAGAAAAAAAAAATAAAATAAAAAAAAAGGAGATACTAGAGAAAGAAGATGAAGGAAAAAAAAAGAGATCTAGTAGTCAAGAATGTAAACTCCGCAGAGAGAAGCTGCTGCTACCAGGGTAGTGTGTGCCTAGTGCAGGGAGTGGCAAGGCACAGCTGAGTTCCGGGCCCCGGCCATATGGGCCCCCACAGCTTTTGTGGTCATGCCATTAAGGCACTATTATTACCCAGCTGGAGGGAGTAGACAAACACCTGACTCGTGCGGCTACACCCTCCCTGTTAGGATCCTCCGAAGAGGAAAAATAAGTATCTTCCAATATTTGGGAAGATCTACCTGATCCCCAGCCTCCTGCACCTCAACAATAGGGTCCTAAGGACGAGATGGGAATCTGCTATGTTTAGTCCAACTATGGAGAGACATCATATCAATAATCTTTTAAATGGTAGAAGAAAAAACCTGTTTGTATGAAATACACAGGGACAGAATTGTTCTACCCTTGACGGCTCATCTGACTGGCCGTATTTTTCTTTTTACCTCTCAGTGGAGGAAGACAGACATTCTTTTGGAAGGGTTTTTAGTTTGTTATATACCATTAACCCCTTAGAGGAGTTCCTGGTCCCTTTGTCACTCAAAGCTTACAGTACAAAGCAGAGGCACTACCAGCAAAAGAATATAACACTTGCTAGGCTATAGTACAGTACAATAACTGCTATTAGTCCTAGCTATACAGTACAAAGTTGTCAACAAAAGGGAGATGCCTGTGTCATCAAACCTGACCAGCAACCACTCTGCTCTGTCCCTCCACCGCCAGACTGCAGCTCTGCAGTATGTAGCTTAAATTACTTCCTCCATGTGTGGCCGGTGTCTGACGCAGTTTAGCCTCGCCCCGTGCGAAAATGCCCCCCTTCCTCTTTTAACAGGGGAGTGTGTGAGCGCCGGCATCTTGGCGGCTGGCAGCAGGGAGGGGGGGGGGGGTTAAAACTGCCATGATTTGCTCAAAAAAAGAACAATAAAAAAAAAAAAAAAAAAAAAAGAGAAGAGGCAGCTGGCTGGCATTCAAGGAGTCAAAACCGCCAATCTGGGGGCCCAGGAAGTGATCAGAAGCCCCCTTCATACCTGAGGGTCTGAGCTGGCTTGAACGGAGAGGAGATTGAAAGCTTCTGCTGTTTCCAGCGTCAGAAAGGTGAGTGCTCAATACAGCCTCCAGTGGTGACACAGACATGACATGACAACACAATACATGGAAGGAGAGATTCCTTGCAGAAAATCTCCCCTACCTTTCCTCACTGCAGGGTTTTATCAGGGATTAAAAAAAAAGAAAGAAATCTTCGCTCTTCCCGGTAGGCTCCGAGACCTTGAAAGGAAACCTTCAGGAACAGAGGTGCAATCCTGGACCTGCGAGAAGACCCTGCCAGTAAACTTTTATTGGCCTCACTACCAAAAAGTACTGGATCCCAGGGCCCAGCTTTAAAAGCATTCGCAAGCAAAACCTTGCGTCTTCGGATGACGAGGCCCGGGTACCATTTAGTCCATTACGGAGACATCAGAACAGAACCGGTCAGGATGGCTGGCTCTCAAAGGATTACTGCCCGTGGAGCTCAGTACAACACATCCTTACACGTGCCCAACACCTTATACACTGGCGAAAAAAACTGAGGACTCTCAGGAATGGGAGGGGTTATATGGGGGGAAGTTCACGCCTTAAGGGGCGTTCCAGGGTCCAGCACCTGATACGCCGATATAACCCAGTTATTACTATGGCTCTGTGTCCCCTGATGTAAGAAAAGAAAAGCATATTCAACACTTGTCATGAACAACTGCAGCTTTAAACAGGCACTTATCAGCCCTCCGCAGCAGTGACCTTCTCAAGGACAGAGCACTTCATATATCAACCTAAACACAACTTTCACCAGCACATGGACACTTTTCATTTATGGCAAGTACTGTCCCTGATGGTAACTACTGTCCAGTGAAAGGGATGGAGGGGCTTCCTGGCCTCTAGGTAGGAGAATCAAAGCTACAGAGATTGGTCTTGAACAACCCAGACATCTGGTCATTCAAGGAAGCAGGAAATTTATCCCATTTTATCAGGATTTCCCTCTGCAGAAAAAAAAAAAATACAGGAACGGCCATATGAGACAGCCTGAACATCAGACCCAGAGATAAGTCTCATGGCTGGGAGTAAAGCAGACTCCTGGAGATGCAGGTCCCATCCAAAGTCCTGAAGAGTGTAAATCATGATCTCCACATCATAAGTGCAGAGCAAAACCCAGCTTGCTGAAGGAGGATGTCCATGTAACCAATTACGTAAATCCCTTGTTGTCTCAGCAATGCCAGGATCAGGCCAACCTTGTTAACAAGCAGAGGAACAGCCAAAAGGGAAGCACCACAAGTCAGTCATGCACGCCCCCACACAGCAAAGCACAAGAAATGTTGGTGCCCTGCACAGATGGGACCATGGATAACGGGTACATTTTCCCCAGAAGGAAGACAGCCACTAAACAGGTGGATTCCAATGTGAACTTCTGGATCCACACAAAGTAGTTTAGGACCCCAACCATCTATAAAAAAAACAAAAAAAAAAAAACAAACATAGATTGGGGAGCTTCCCCAAGAACATTCCATTCCTGAAACCAGAGCAGCCACTCCCTGAAGAAGCAAATCCAGCACCACCCTGAACAGAGCCTGCAGTGGAGGCAAATGTTGGATGGAAGAGATTTTTCAGGTGAAAAAGACAGCTCTTGGACAGACTCGTGAAAATGAGGGAGGACCACAGGCCCGCGAACCAGCAAAGATGACCCCCATCCTAGAAACGGGTGGGGGTGAGCTGACATGTTGAGGGGGGACCTGTCTGCGGGCCCTTGTGGAGATTAGAAGCCAAACGAAAAAACCTTGTAAGGACCGGGCTTACAATGCAGCTCAGTTCTCTTAGCTTGTGGGAGGAAGCAGTCCTGCCACCCATAAAAGGTTACTGAGGCAGTCATCCAAGGTTGCACCAAGGAGATGTTCACGCAGGCAGGGAATGCCGCCAGGGACTGCTTAGACTTCTGGTCAGTGGAGCAACACTTAAGCCAAAAGTACCCGCCGAGCACTACCACAAAACAGAAGTGAGCCTGCAGCAGGAGATGTATCATATACATACTTCAGGTCCTGGACCAACAGGTCTACTAGTACCACATACACCAGGAACACCTGACATTAAAACTTGTAACATCTTGTCCCACTCCAGAAGCTTCAGAGACACCCAGGGCAAGGCCAACACGGGCCATAGTGGCAAATCAGCAATGGTAAAACAGTGTGAGTGACCGAATCTGCGTTACAGCCACAAGACCCTGAAAAGGGGGGGGGGGGGGGAATTCCTTCACCGGTAACATGATTGTTTATTTCAACCTAGGAATGGGGGGGGGGGAAATACACCATAGGAGGAATGGACCACTGTGTTAGCAGAGCCACCCCAAAGGTGCAACATAGCGAAAAGAAGAAAAAACTTGCCAAAATGAGCCAACTCGTGGGTACCAAAGGGAACAGCCACCAGCACATATTCCTACACATGAACAGTACAAAGGCCAGCACTGACAAGGCCCACCAGAGCCTAGGAAAGGGCCCACTCATTTAAAAATGACTTGTCAGGCACACTGAACCTGCATAGGGGTGAAAAATAATGATTTGCCCTTATGTTGTCCTAGGCAGACCAGAGCAGAGTTGGACCGAACAGCCCCGAACAGAGCTCCCAAATGTGTAAAAGTGTAAAAAGTTAGGACCAAATCCGCAAACTCTTATTGAATAAAAAGTTCCCATTTTTAAGGATTATATGCAAGTTATTGGCCATAAAAAGGGTATGGGGGCCTGGGTACTGCCCTGGGAGACATGTAGTCATTAAAAGTTTTTTTTTTTTTTAACAGATCATTTTTACAGAAACAGTAATTTTAATGATGCTTAAAGCACCTTATTTTTTTTTATACTGTTTAAAAGTAAATTCATGCTAAAGTCAGACATACTTGTACTGATGCTTCCTGGTATCCTAGTCCGTTTTCCTGTCTAAGCGATAGTTTTAAAAATCATGCCCAGCAGATGTCATCTTGCTTGTGGGCATTTGAAGCCAACAAGCAATCACTTCCTTGTTCCATCGCATTAGAAGTACCAGCATTCCTTGCTGGATCCCGCACATGCTCAGTGGCAACTGCGTCGCGCGGCGTAATCATCAATGTTGCCATCACAAAGGGTGCCCTAGCTAACAATGGCTAATTTCAAAACGCCCTCCAAACGTGGCCGGCGTAATGACGTCATGCGTTGAAATCACACGAGAATTTGCATCGGACCTCCGCACTGACTCCTGGGATGAATTACACGAGATCCCAGGAGACTGTGTCGATCACCGGACATGATGCGGATCCCGGCACAAACACTGCAGGGAATGAAAACTCAGATTACAAAAACATAAACCGGTACGATAAAAAAAAAAAAAAAGGCCATTGTGCACTCTTTGCTGCATTTACAAACAAATGAGCCTAACTTTTGAAAGTGTGTGCAGAACCGCTTTATAGTTAAGCAATAAAAATGAAAAATTATTTTAAAATATAGTGCCTGGGGGGCCCCCTTAGTCTGCCTGTAAAGTGCCCCGTCTGTACCAAGTATAGAACCTGCTGCAGCAAAACACTTAAGACAAAAAAAAATATTTAAAATTACAAAACCATTGCTGGAAATACACAAATGTTAAAGAAAAAAACCCAACATGGCCCCCCCCCCCCCAAAATCCATACCAGACCCTTATTAGATCATATGCAGCCTGGCAGGTCAGGAAAGGGGAGGGACGAGCGAGCGACCTCCCTCTCGAACCATACCAGGCCACATGCCTTCAACATGGCCTGGCATGGTTCACAGGGGGGGGGGGGGGGTGTCGCTGCCTGTTCGGTACTCAGATAAGGGACAGGTATGGATTTTGCGGGGGACTCCACGCCTGTGCCTTTTTTTTTTTTTTTAACATTTTTCTATTGCTGCCAATATTTTTATTTCATTCAGCTGTCAGTGGGGAAACCTGTTGAAAGCGGATGACTCATCTATTGAGAAGGATGCCACAGCTGGCTTCACGGCCACTCTTTAACAACCAGCTATTCACTGTGCCCTAATTGGGGAAAGTTTTGCCCAATCCAGGCTTAGAATGCATGGTGCAGTACATTGTGGGGCGTTCGGTAGGTGAACATCCCGCTGAGCGCCCTGCATACTAAGGTGTTCGTTGAACGGGCAGACAGTCGATGTTCAGGCCAAAAACTTTTGCTCATCCAAATCTAAGCAGAAATAACTGGCTTGCCTAGAGCAGGTAGGGAGGATTATACCAGCTAGGACTGTCCATAGTCAGTGCTGTGTTTTGTCTGCCCAGTGCCACAACCCTATGGTCAAAAATACAAGCGATGTGTCCACTAATGAACAGAAGAGAAATGTCCTAGTGCTGGCCAATATAATGTTGCTGTATGATCTGCAGTCTCTAATGTCTTAATGAGAGCCTAAAAGAAATTGGCCAGTGGAAATAACAGTGAACTGCTGGGCAATTTCTAGCTTTCAGAAGTGAGCCCAATTACAGTTTGATGAAAAGGCATGCGTTGCTGATAACTCTAAAATAACAAACGCAAACTGAAATGAATCAGACTGGGCGACTGCTGCATGTAAAAAAAAAAAAAAAAAAAAAAAAAAATCAATTCCACAGCAAAACATGCGCTGTCAGTGTTTGTTGGTGCTGAGATGGTCTAAAGCAGGGATATGCAATTAGCGGACCTCCAGCTGTTGCAAAACTACAAGTCCCATCATGCATCTGGGTGTGAATGCTTGTGGTTGTCAGAGTCTTGCTATGCCTCATGGGTTTTGTAGTTCTGCAACAGCTGGGAGGTCCGCTAATTGCATATCCCTGGTCTAAAGCAAAAAAAAAAAAAAAAAAACTATACTTTAGTAATACTAATATTTGTAAATGCCCAATGTTGCCCCTCAAAGCCACATGAAAAAGGCCCTCTTCCTACTGTAATTTATTTTATTTGCATATCCTCCACGGCCCAACTTTTATTTTTATTTATTTTTTTTAGTAAATGCACATTAGCCCCAAAAATGGGCAGAACATAACGAGACTTGATCCCCTTAGATTTCAATGGAATTTGCCTCAAATGTTCAGGTTTGCCAAATTTTGAGCAAGATTCCCTGAACACTTGGCAAATCAAACCTGGTCAGATCCACCCATCACTAGTTAGGGGTTTCTTTAAAGTGAATGAGCTGCCTAAATACAATAGGTGTTAATGCATACATTGGTATTAATAGTTTTTTGTTTTGTCTTATTGACATTCATGAGTGTAAAGACAGAAATGTGCACATATCAAGTATTACAATGTTGGTCTCATCTGGCCACTAAAAAGTTTCCCAACAATGTATATTTTCAGGTCAAACTCATAGGCAAACTCATTAGCGTAGACCATTACCAAATTGGCAGTTAAATGCAGTTGCACTAGGACATGCATATAATACAAGCTCATAAAAAAAAAAAAATACGCCCTTTTTCTTCAAACTAAAATGGTATTGTGTCCTTATCCTAACTGTACATACCACTAATTTGAGCTATACAAAAGATTATTCATTCAGCGATTGGTCCTGACACTGTAGGATTTAAGGAGGGACCTACATGGTTTGATGTACAGCAGAATATTGCTTGAAACACATTGATAGAGGTTCAGTCCAATTTTATCCTTTCGTCTTTTAACAATGACATGTTATCTGTGCCTTAGCCACTTCTACCCTGGAAGGTTTTACTCTCTTCCTGACCAGAGCACCTTTTTACAATTTGGCACGGTGCCGCTTTTACCAGTAATTGCACGGTCATGCAATGCTGTACCCAAACAAAATTTGTGTCCTTTTTTTCCCCCTACAATTAGAGCTTTCTTTTGGTGCCATTTAATCACCTCTGCAGTTTTTATTTTTTGCGCTATACAAAAAAAAAGTGCGACAACGTTGAAAAAAACCCCCCAAAAAATATATATTTTTTTACTTATAATATCCCCAAAAATGTTTTTAAAAAACAAATTCTTTTCATTAGTTTAGGCCAATATATATTCTTCTACATATTTTTGGTAAAAAAACAAAAACGCAATAAGCGTATATTGATTGGTTTGCCAAAAGTTATAGCGTCGACAAACTATGGGAAATATTTTCGCCATTTTTTTTTTTTTTTTAGTAATGGCGGTGATCTGCGATTTTACCGGTATTGCAATGGACAGATCGGACACTTTTGACACATTTTTGGGACCATTGACATTTATACAGCGATCAGTGCTATAAAAATGCAATTACTGTGTAAATAACACTGGCAGCGAAAAGGTTAACACTAGGGGGCGAGCAAGGGGTTAAATGTGTTTTCCCTCAGTGTGTTCTAACTGTATGGGGATAGGACTGAGTAGGAGAGAAGACAATTCGCTGTTCCTACTTACTAGGAACAACGTGTCTCCTCTGACAGCACAGGGATTTGTGTGTTTACATACTGTTAGAATATTATTCCAAATTCATAATTCGGCACTTATAGGTGTTATAATATATTTATGGCAAGCTTGCAAAACATATTTGGTTTTATGATTAATCATAATAAATAGTATGTGTGAATGACCTTGATCAAGTGTTCAGTGAAACATATCCTCATCGAAAGCAGAGTTAGTAATAAGTTTCTGATGTAGGCAATTTGAGTATGACATATATGGTATCTTGGTACAGAATGTCATGAGAAGACAAAAATAGACATGTGTCTACGTAGCTAAAGAAATGATACATTGTGGATTATATCTTGTTAAAATAAGTTTAGAGTAGTCTCAGTCATGTTAATACATATTAGTATATAGTTACTTAATGTAAAGTTGTTAATATGTGTTCATATTATGTAATGTATGGTTATGACATTACATTAACAGCACATGATGTCAAGTATGGAGTGTTACATGTGAGCTTGTCAATCAAGCTCCATATGACTCTCTGAGTTAGTATCTACTTTTGGATTGCACATTGCGGAAGTTAGCAGAAATGAATGTGTGCCATACAAGGTTCTAAGTTTGTGAGGTTATGACGTTCACATGTAATATATGGACAGAAGGCAGCACCATTGAAACACACATGCTTTCATAAGCTTATTACAGCTTTATAATTATTCTATTTCATATATTTTTACCTACACTGAACTGAACTATTATACTTTTTACATTGTATTTATGATGCCAACTGTGTGACAAATAAACTCACACTTTCTTTTAAGTCAGTTTGACTATCAATGCTATTGATTCAGAAACGCCTCTGAGATACAAGAATATTAGACATAAATAATATTCTTCACATACAAATCCCTGTGCTGGCGCTTCTGTGAGAAGAGAGCTGTGGACTGTCAGTCTTCAGCTCTCTGCTCTGCTGCCCCCCCCCCAAGCTCAGTGGAGGGCTAAGCTGTGGGGGGTTGGGGAGCCACTTGCTCAGGCTCTCAGTGGAACACAGAGGTCTGAGCCAGCTACCAAGGGTGGCAGGTTGCACCGGCCCTGTGATGCCAGCCTACTGTAAACAGGTCACAGGAGTGCAGATCTAACTGCACTCCTGTGGTCCATAAGAGAACTACAGCCAAAATAATGTTGACTATACTTAATATCTGAAGTGGGTAAACCTTAAAGCGGCATGGAGGCAAGTATGTAACTGTTAAAAAAAAAAAAAAAAAAAGCTAGTGCACCAGGGAAATGTATCACATCTGTAAAGAGGCAGCATCCTGATGGTCCACACATGGTCATATGACCAGCAATGAAAACTGTAAGAGGTATTATATGCCAGAAGCAGAATTTGTTAACCTGGTAGTAGAAATTCAAAATAAAATCTATATTATCCATATTACAAGGAATTAATTTAAATTAATAAGTCAATAAGAAACCAGACTATAGTTTATATGTAACACTGCATTTTAGTTTGCATTGTTTATATGCAGTACATAAAAATGTAACACAAATATGAAAAAATACATCATGTCTGTATGTCATCAGAATCATTTTGCCATTCTTTTACATTATTCAATACAGAGATTAGCAAAGCTATAAAATGATAATAGCACCAAGCAACCGTTCATTGAATGGGTCACACACAGACTCAAATGTGCCCAACTTAATGGACAGAGCAAGTGAATTACACTAAATGTCTAAAATAAATTACATATAAAATCATGAAGTACCATGGCAAAATGAGTCAAACGTTAACATAAATAATGTAACAAAGGAACCACATTTTCTTTCATTAGTTTTGACAAAACAGATATCATCAAGTCGAAAATGAAATGCATTTTAGTGTTGTAATATGATTGCTCCCATATGGACTCCTAAATTCCTTTTTGTGCCCACGTAATAGTTTATTTCCAGAGAGAAATTGTAGACAAAGTGCTTTGGCTGTGCGATCATTCCACAGACAATGTTACATAACCGAACAGCGGTCATCAGTTCCTCTATAGTAACAAGCAATATTTAAATATTTTTCATTAAAACAGTTAAAAAAAAAAAAACATTAAAAAATAATGAAACAAGCAAAGCAAAATACACATTTGAATATTAAAAAAGTTTTGACCTTATGCCTCATTACTTTGAGGCATTACACAGTACATTGTACAGACCATCTCAAAACTAAGTTACCAATTGACTTTGATTATTCTGGAATACAGACCTTTTTTACAGTCCTCCTAACCACATCGACGCTCTAATGTCTCTGCAGGCTAGGACAAGCTGGATATGTATAACCCTGAAGCTCTTGGGTTTCCCAATGACCATCCACCAATGGACCCGATTGCAGATAAGCAAGCTGCTTGATATGGACACATTCTTACATCTAAAAATTAAACATATTCCTTATATAAATTGGAGAGCATTTATTTTTTAATTCCTTGTCCACTAAGCAAAGACACAGCACCTTTAAAAAGCTCTCTAAATGATAAAGTCGGAAATTGCAGTCAGTTCTGAACATGTGAAAGTGGTCACTGGCCATAAATTATTATTAATGCTAGAGAAGGTGGCGAGTACTGTAGTGAAAGTGGATTTTTTTTATAACAGCTGGCCAATTACTTTTTTTTGTATCTTTTAATTTAAATAAACTGGATTTGGACTTTTAATGGCTCCACTGACATTTAAGCTAGCATCTATACAAGTAAGCAGCTACTAAATTTGTAGAACAGACGCCAAAGCCGAAATTGGTTCTCTGACCGAATGGTCTTTGCTTAGCTCTAAATTGCTACAAAGTCTCTACAGCTGTATAACCCTTTAGAGATCTTATTGTAAAAAAAAAAAAAAAAAAAAATACAATTGATATCTATCTGGGTGTGGATGCACGTCCCCAAATGCAAACAGTGCAAGTTCGGGAACGCACTAGCATGGATGTTATATTGGTACACGGCATGCGTGTCCATGCAGTCACTGTGTCCCAATTGACATCAATGAGAGTGCCTGCACTGGGATGCATGGAACATGCCCAGCATGGTCATATGGTATGATACACCCTGTGTGAATGAGGCCTTTAACTAGAGTTCAACTTTAAACCAGATTAAAAAAATTGCTAACTTTATGTCAGGACTGTGATGCAGAGTCATAGGATTTTTACCAGAACACTGTTCTGACCTGAGACAAAATAAGTGCAATTTCTTTGAAAGACTGCTTAGTATGGAATATACAAATATATGTACTACTGAAACAAAAAACAAACATAAAAATGAACGCAACAAAAAGAATAAAAGAAATCTACAAATAATAATGTTACAAACCATCTAAGGAAAAATTACAGCATCCAGGAATGATTTAAGGGGACCTTACAGAATTCAGGGGGTTAGAATGTACACTTTTCCTCTCACAAATACTATTGCTTTCTCTCTGTTCCAGAAAGGAGACCCCCCCCCCCCCCCCCGATCCTCCAGTTCTGTTACTATTGGCAACCACACTAAAGAACAGTCCACATTACCAAATGCCAGGTTTGGTATGCTTAATATAATATTAGAGTACCCGACAGATCCATGCTCATTCTAACACTCTTATGCCACGTACACATGACCGGAATTCTCGTCGGAAGAAGCTCTGATGGTTTTCTCAATGGAATTCCGACGGAATTCTGCATAAGCTGTCTTGCCTACAGACAGTCACACCAAATTCCGATCGTTTAGAACGCGATGACGTACAACGGGATCTGAAAAAGGATGTTCAATAGCCAGTAGCCAATAGCTTCAGTCTCGTAGTTGAATCTGAGCATGCGTGATTTTTGGCGTGTCAGAATTGTATACACACGATAGGAATTTCCGTTGGGAAAAAGTTTTTCCGTCGGGAAAATTGAGAACATGCTATCAATTTTTAGCTGGCGGGAATTCGGACAGCTAAATTCCGATGGAGCATACACGGTTGCATTTTTCGATGAAAAGCTCTTATCGGTCTTTTTCTGGCCGGAATTCCGATCGCGTGTATGCGACATTAGCCTCACTAATCTCCCCCAACAGTCTAAAGAAGACCTAACATTTTCAGTCTGCTTTAAAAAGGTTATTTTTTATTTGTTCTAAAGTGGATAGGTCACCTACACAATATATAAGAAAAAAATTTGTAACATATAAAAAAGTCTGATATCCCCTTTCAGGGACATGGCCACAGTTTACTGAAACTTGTCCATTATTCCTGCATTGTCCTGTCATTTCCCTGCTAATATCTAGACCTAAAGTGGAACTTCCACTTTTTCAATCACCACTGACTATTTTTAATCCTTACGTTGCCAGCGTTAGTAAATGGATAAGAAAGTATATCAAAATTTACTTGTTGTAAACTTTTTTTTACATTTTTTTCAGTTACGTTCTGATTTTCAGGCCTAGGCAAATAATGTCATACATCCCAGGAAGGGAGGAGGGGTTTTCACAGCTAAACACATCCTCTTGCCTGCGTGCCTGAGCTAAGGGCAGATGGACTCCAGGAAGTAAATGCTACATGAATCATCTACCCTTATTCAAGATGGCAACAGCCAGAAATGCTAGGGGGTGAAATTCCAAGTGATTTCACAACACAAAACATGGAGACATGGCTGGACGGGGGAGTTTGGTTTAAATATTAAAAATTTATTAAAATAGCGTTTTTGGTTTTTCGTGCTCAGATGCAGTGTACTTCTGCTTTAATGACACAGCAATGATAATGAGCAAAGTGCAGTAATCTATTGCAACCCAACAGCAAGTTTATTTTATTCTTGCTACTTTAAGCTTGAATCTGGTCAAGGATTACAAACTGCACACTGCAAAACTTTTTTTTGATTGACTTAAAGGTCAACTGTACATTAAAAAGGCATGGCTTCCCATTCTGAGTGGATACTTACCTCAGCCCTGGTTCCACCAATGTTTAACTGAGAGTTTACACACAGGGTCTTATAATTCTGCTCATGCACACTGCAGTCCTACTTTTTCCTATGGGAAGCTGTAATCAGTATGATCTCCTCATAAGAATGAGTGGGGCCGCTGCACACATGCACAGAATGCAGAGGCCCGGTGATGCTTTCTGGACAAAAAACAAACAAACAAAAACCTGTGGCTGGGGGTAGGGCCATATTGCAAAGATGGCTAGAACAGGAGGGAAAAGAAAGGAAAGCATCAGACATGGTGAGTGGCATGCAGGAAGGAGGGTGGGGCCATGGCTTAACCACTTAAGGATCGTGTCATGCCGATATACGTCAGCAGAATAGCACAGCTGGACATATCAACGTACGGGCAAGTCACCTTTAGGATGCAGCATTGTGGGCGTCTGCCTGCCGCAAGCTCTGTGAGTGTGACCGAGGGTCCCGCGGACTCGCTGTCCGCCGGGAGTCCCGCGATCGCCTCACGGAGAGGAAGAATGGGGAAATACTGATATAAACAAGCATTTCCCCATTCTACCTAGTGGCAGGACACTGATCACAGCTCCCTGTGATCAGGAGCAGTGTCTTGTCACATGTAGCCCCCCCCCCCCCCCCCCAACACAGTTTGAACACATCCCTAGGACACACTTAACCCCTTCAGCACCCCCTACTGGTTAACCCCCTCACTGCCAGTGTAATTTTTACAGTAATCAGTGCAAGGTATAGCACTGATCACTGTATAAATGACAACGGTCCCAAAATGGCGTCAAAAGTGTCCGCCATAATGTCGCAGTCACAATAAAAATCACTGATTGTCGCCATTACCAAAAAAAAAATTTCAAATTGATTACTAAAAATACCATGAAACTATCCCTTTTTTGTAGACGCTATAACTTTTGCGCAAACCAGACGCTTATTGCGTTTTTTTTTTTTTTTTACCAAAAATATGTAGAAGACTACATATCGGCCTAAACTGAGGAAAAATTTTTTTTTTTTTTATATTTTTTGGGGGAATATTTATTATAGCAAAAAGTAATAAATATTGCTTTTTTTTTCAAAATTATCTCCATTTCTTTGTTTATAGCGTAAAAAATAAAAAAAATCGCAGAGGCGATCAAATACCACCAAAAGAAAGCTCTATTTATGGGGGGGGGGGGGGGGGGAAAAAGACGTCAATTTCGTTTGGGAGCCATGTCGCACAACTGCCAGTTAAAGCGACGCAGTGCCGAATCGCAAAAAGTGCTCTGGGGTCTTTGGGCAGCCAAGTGGCCTGGGGCTGAAGTGGTTAAAAGACAACATGTACATTCGTTCTATAGTAAAGAAGCTTTATCATTAGAAGCTCTATTCATTATATTTAGCCCATGAAAAATGCTGCTTCCACTGTATGCAACTGACAGGCCACCTATGAAGTTACCTTACAAAAGGTTGTGTTTTTTCACGGACGCATAGTCATGCTGCGTCCAGATTCCCAGTCTTTTTGAATACTTCATATTCCAGTTATAAAACGCCCAACACCCCTTTTCCTCCCAGCAGCAAAACTCAGGACAGCAAGTCAGTTGCTGCTCAACTAGGAAGGGTGAACCTTCCAGTTTCTGATCTAGAGGTCCCAAAACACTGCTTGACCTATGTGAATTAGATTTGCCCTGCAAACACGCGATCGCAATTTGAATACTGAGCAAAACAATGACAAAATGCAAGAAATATCTGTATAGGATAAACATTCAAAGTTGTTGTGGATGCAAAGCACAAAAATGACGATAATGATGATCATTAGTCTTAGAATAGTGAACTCATCTGCATTGTTGGGCAGGTCTACCAAACGTGTATAACACCGCTTTGGCTAGAAACTGACATTTCTAAATCACTTGCTGGCTACAGCAATGAGAAATACAGACAGGAAAACCTCAGCCTAAGTTTCTGCCTATAGCTCCTAACCGTTTACTCCCAGTTTTAGGGTTTATTGTGGCTTAAAGAAAAAAAGCATGCAAAAATCACAAGGATATGGGAAATTCTTGTTGCAGCGGTGTTGAGGAGGCATACCACATTGTGGTTTTACTATTTCATTAAAAAGATGCTCTGCCTACATTCACGCATATTTCACTAAATAGAAAATGGCTGTCTGATCAACCAAGTTTTTTTTTTTTTTGCTACAATAAAAGCTTTAAAATGATATGCTGTGGGTACATAACTTGATTTGCTATGGAAATTGATGACGAAAGCAGCCCAAGCTTCAAATCCCATTATTAGGCACCTGGTGTTAGCAGAACAGTCTCAGGAGACCGCCCCACTATAATTCCCATACAATATGCATAGCCAGCAAAGGACTAAATTCATCAGCATCTACACAAAACCAAATGATCACACGCAGATGTACTTACTCTTCAAGTAGTCCAAGTAACCATTATCACCTACTATCCGCATAAAATGCCTCGTTCCACTTATCAATACCAAATTGCAGGGGATAGCCTGCGAATAAAAGGACTTCGCATTTGTCCAAAAATAAAAAATAAAAAAAAACACCACAGGAAAAAGGCATCTCTTTATATTCTTAAGACGTAGTGTGGAGCATAGTGGTATAATATTATTAAATCACAAAACACTAAAGGGTACAGTATACAATAATAAAGTAGTAAATTTGACAATCACCAAAAATGTACTGCAAGTGAATCTTACTGGTGCATGATTTTAATTGACATTGATTTACCACCAGTGAATATTTGGTAAAGGTCACATTCATTGCTTCATGATATGCCCCCAGGGCCCCTTTCACACAGGTATTTGAATCAGGCATGCCTTTCAGCTTTCCAGGCAGACCGGATCGGAAGCTCCATGGACAGGCGCATGCAAATAGAATTGTGTCCATTTACATCTGCCTACTTCAGAGTCTGTCCAGGCCCCAAAAAGGAAGAAAAAGGATGCAGTCCTATCAAGACCTAAATTTGATGGATTAGAGGTAGTCTGATGTCCATTTACATTTGGCTGCCCATAGAGCCATCATGGGTCCGATGTCAAAATGCGGACAAAACTGGACGGATGCAAATGTCACAAAACTGACATTTGTACAGTCCCAATTCCACAGGGCTGTTTGTGGATCCCTCACTGAATGGAGCAGGTGCTGTTCATGAATCCTCTGCTGAATGGAGTGCAGTGCCCTGTGTGAAAGGACCCCAAGTATGTCAGTATATATATATATAAACAAAATAAAAAAATTAATTACATAACCAGCGAGAACAAAAAATACTTCCTATATTGAACCAGTAACATTTACATATGGGTTGTTGCATGAATGGTTAATTACATAAAAATGGTCAGACATTTTTTATTTTAAAATGTCCTGCCTAAGAGCAGGCACTACAAGGTGTGTTATTACCTTGATGAGGTTGAAGACCCTCTACTGTGTATCCCTGCATTGGTTGTACTTGTTTACAGGATGTGTGATTTCCTGGACTTTCAAGTTAAAGCCTGCTCGTTTACCTGTACCTTGTCCAATATCTGCACCTTTAAAGAGCAACTGCGCCTTTGTTTTTATTAAAGTGATTTTTTTTTCTGTTAAAAATAACAAACATATTGTACTTCCCTTTCTCTATGCAGTGATTTTGCACAAAGCAGCCCAGATCCTCCTCTTCTCAGGTCCCTCTTTGGCTCTCCTGGCCCCTCCCTCCTGTTGAGTGCCCCCACAGCAAGCAGCTTGCAATAGGGGCACCCAAGCTGTGCCGAAGATCCGTGTGTCCATTCAGACATGATGCTGCAGCCCGGCCCTGCATCTTTCCTCACTGACTGATAGCAGCAGTAGCCAATGGTGCTTCGCTGCCGTCTCAGCCAATGAGGAAGAGTCATGGACAGCAGAGTCCATTCTGCAACATCACTGGATCTAGATGGGGCTCAGGTAAGTATTAGGGGGGCTTCTGCACACAGAAGGCTTTTTTAATCTTAATGCATAGAAAAAAAAACTTCTAACTTTACAACCCCTTTAATATTGTAATGAGCTTAGCAGACTCCCTACATCAGTGATATAAATGCTATATCTTTTGGATGCCGAGAATGCAACAGGGAGACTTCTCATGAGCTAGATGACTAAATAAGAAGAAAAAAAAAAATTGCAGAAAACCACAATGTAATATTTTAAATAACTTGATCAGTAAGAAACATATGCCAGGTCAGCTTTCATAAGGGGTGCACATATTTTGGAGAGTTTAGTTCCGCTTTAAGTTAGCTACACTATGGCAAAATATTGACTTATGTTTAAAAAAAAAAAAAAAAAAAAAGGTAAATCATTTTTAATACGTTAGGCTTATTATTGTCCTTTACTTTAACAGCCACTTAACTCCTCTCAATGGGCAGCAAGTTAACAGTTGATCAGGACTAAGACTTGGAAGTCAGATTCCAAATATCAAAATCAAATAAAAGCCAGAACGGTACACACAAGAAGGTTTTCTGGCTATTAAAGGGTAATAAATGATACCTTGTAGTGTTTACTCTTGGTCACAACTTTTACATTTGAAAGGTTTAATATTAGTCAGCAGGTTTACTTAAAGCAAACTAATATTTTCCAACTTTGCAGAGTTTGGTATAAAGAATCATAAAATGGTTACCAACAAGTATGCTTAAACTGTAGCTCCATCTTTTGCCACTTAAAAAAAAAAAAAAAAAAAACGTTCCAGAACAGGCTTTAATGTAAATACTGTGCCCTGTGATCTTTTTGAGCAGTTAGTCAAGTTGTCAGATGATGCTTATCTACAGCTAACAAATGTTCACATACAGCAAATAACTGTAGAAAGAGCATGCTAGCCTGCAAAAAGCGAAGAATTTCTCTGGGTGCAATGCCAACATGTGGCATTGGCATTAAAGTTTAATGGTTTTACTTTTGATTAATGCGACAGTTGTAGTGTTAAGGGCCCGATCACATTGTATCTTTACAATGCACTATAACATGTGTGTTACTAAAAGTAAATAGAGTGCGCACTTTGCAAGTGCAGTTGCTCTAGAGCAGTGATGGCGAACCTTGGCACCCCAGATGTTTTGGAACTACATTTCCCATGATGCTCATGCACTGTGCAGTGGAGCATCATGGGAAATGTAGTTCCAAAACATCTGGGGTGCCAAGGTTCGCCATCACCGCTCTAGAGCTTAATAAATGAGATAAAGCTCTGCCATCTTCCATCATCCAACCATGTGCAAGCTATGCACATCCCTTGCATGTGTTTGGGTATTCTTTGCAAAGTGAAGCTATTCACTAAGCTCTGGAGCAAATTCCCTGGAAGAATGCAACTGCACAGTCTGCTAACCTTTAGTAGTAAATTACCATCCAATGGTATAAATAAGTAGTGGTCACATGTCATGTAAAATAACCTGTAAAACAACCTGTAAAACAACCTGTAAAACAACCTGTAAAACAACCTGTAAAACAACCTGTAAAACAACCTGTAAAACAACCTGTAAAACAACCTGTAAACACCTGTAAAACAACCTGTCTGATTATTTTTCCTATTCCACAGCGTTGCAAGGTCCATAGAAATCCTGAATCACATAACACTTTACAACGCTCATTAAAAATTACAAATAAAACACAGCTGAATCGCATGATAAATGCTTAAGGGTCCCCGCTCAGGCTATTGAGTGCTAAAGAGTTGGATGCCGCATGATTAAGCCCCCTGGGCTGGGTTAAACATGTTGGGGACAGGGTCTGGATGAACCAAGCTGAGGCTGCTAATGCTTGCTAACCACTTGGGCAAGGTGAGGTATGTGGCGGCCAGGCTCGCTCTATTTCTACAGCTGAATCGCAGATGCATAGGTTTGACTTTACCCTTCAATCAACATGTAATGCAAAGAACCATACCGTTTCTCCCACTTTGTACAAAAATAAAATGAATACAGGTCTAGTGCTTTAACTGGGTAAAAGATCTGAGATGAAGATATCTGTGTCATTTAATACAGCTAACACTTTCAAGTATCACCCTTTGGGGGTAAGTTAGATAAAAGGGATTTTACACACAGAACTGACACTTTACCTAGGAGTGTCAGAAAAAAAAAAAATTAAAAAAAAAAACTCAATTAGGAAACACACAGTAAGCATCAGATAATTTGAAACGTAACTACCCACAGATTGGACATGATCAGTGCCCATGCTGGCTGATAATGGATCGGAAAATGGCAAAATTTCTAGAGACACACATCAACTTCAATTCACCAATCACAGAGGAAACAAATGGTAATTTCAATAGATTTTTACAGTATACATGCGACTGTAAAAGGCGGCGTGTAGTACCAGGTATCTGTGCATAAACATATACATTCAGCCACGGTTATCCGTTTATCTGTTTATGGCAGTTCTTGGACTGCCAGATAACATCCAAAACTGAGACTTCCCCCATTAACCAACACTTGTGATTGTCTGCATTAAAGCCAATGGCAGAGCATGCAGTAAGCCCAATGACCGACTAGCAAAGGACTTGCGCACACAGAGTATAGTGAAAGTGTTGTACTATAGAGTTGCATTCAGAATTTTGCATCTATAAACCCTTCACTAAAAATACTGCAAGATAAAGCAAAAAGATCAATAAAAGAGAAGTTGTTTACCTAATCCAGGTCACTATACCCTTAATTGTGGTCCTTGTTGCTCCCTAAGTATTATTCCACAAAAGCCATGGCTTTCATACCTTGGACTGATAAACACCATCAAGGTTAAAAAAAAAAAAAAAAAAAAAAAAAAAAAAAAATGTGCATTGTTCTTGGGCCCGTAGATCATTGCACATGCGACCAGCAGACTGCTAGTGCCATGCAGGTATCCTGCAGATCCTTCTGCGTATCTGTGTGCCTGTACATCCCATACGGGCAAGCAGATACACCAACAGAAAGTATCGAACTACCACAGTGCTCTTCAGCTCTGTGGTACTTCATTGAGAACTACAATCCGACAGCAGCAAAAGGATGTTGGGGCTTGTAGTTCATTCACACTCAGTTGTGTGAGCAGAGCCCCGCACGTGCCGATTTAAAAAACTGACAGCTAGGATGGGGAACTTCTCCCCGTAATGCTGTCATGAAAAAAAAAAGGATCGGGCAGCAGCTGCAGCATTGGGAACAGGTTACAGGTTACATGTTTCACCCTAAAAACGGGTGGCATATGTACCCTGAACTTATCTTTAGCTGTCTAAGCAGTCCACCAGCAGTTCTGGGAGCACAGCTGACCACTAGGACAAGAAAAGGGGTACAATTTTCATATCTGTCTACTATCCCAAAATGTGGAATAAGCCTATGACTCAGAATTGTGATTCTGAGGAGACAACCTTCTGTCTTAACTTCAAAAAGTTATTTCATCTAATTCAGTGTGATCTGTATTAAGTCTCATACACAAGATCGGACTTTGTACAAACTTTCCTGTGGATTTTTGTACAAAGGGCATCGGCCGAGAACTTGTATTGCATACACACGGCAGGACTTTTTCAGCCAACTTTCACCAAATCACATGTTTTTTCTGCTCTTTACTGCCACCTTTGGTCAACTTCTGTATTGTTGTCTGATCTTTTGCATTGTTTGTGAGCAGGCATGTTTGTACTTTGTACAAAAGTCCTATGGTTTTCTGTACACTCGATTAGACTTTTGTTGCCAGAAAGTTTGTCCGTTCGCACAGCCAACAAAAGTCTGTTGAAAACCGAAAAAAAGTTTGTCCGATGGAACACAAACAGCTAATTTGCATGTTTGTTGTCAAAAAGTCTGATCGTGTGCGCGGGCCTTTAGGGTGCTAGACAACACAAACTAGAAATGATGCTGTGATTGCTGAAAATAGCTGGATTTATGGCAATATCATTTATAACTTTTAGGACTCACTCACAAGTCAGTGTTTAAAACCCTTCATTTTAAACATCTGCATTTTAGTGTACGTTAATGCTTTTTGTATTTTAATGGATTCTAACCACGTCCGTCAGAAATATACAGCTGGAAAATTTTTCACAACGCCTACATTTAAAAAAATCACAAAAGCATTCTGTAAAGAGCAGCCATCTATAGGAACATTTAAAAAAAGCTCCATGTGAGAGATAAGAAAAAAGGTAAATATAATAAAATATTTCCTTATGTTACATATTAGGATTTTAAGTTGCTTTGAATCAATCCACTGACTATTTTTGGGGGACCCAGGTGTACAATGTTTGCATGATCATCTTACTCTCTGTCCATCACATTAGCCATGTGACCAAGGTTCTGTAATAAACAGAAACAAGGACAGGAATTCTAATGCCGTGTACACATGCTCTGCCTTTGACGGACTTGATCTGGCGGACTTTCACACAAATGGACTTGCCCACACACGATCACTCCAAAAGTCCGACGGATTTAAACGCGACGACGTAGAATAAGGAAGTTCATAGCCAGTAGCCAATAGCTGCCCTAGCGTCTGTTTTCGTCTGGACTAGCACACAGACTCGAGTCCATCGGAAAGATTTGAAATATATTTTATTTCTAGGTCCGGACTTTTGGGAAAGAAAAGTCCGCTGGAGCCCACACGCGATCGAATTGTCCGACGGATTCCGTGGCATTACTCTTGCCATACTCTTCTAGTTGGAGATCTCTCTCATATAAAACACATGGCAGACGATTCTTTCAAGGAATGATACCCCAAGCAAAGCCTATACAGGTCCATTTGTAATGGTAACAGCATGGCCAAATAAGAGTGAGCATGCGTCACTTTGGCTTATGGAGGGGGAAGTAGTGAAATTGATAATCAGGTGAATGGCATGGACTTTGCAGAGCAGCAAGCAGGATTGATTATATTATGAGAACAAAATGGTCAGCAAAGTGCCTCTTAGGCTAGGTTCACACCTGTGTGGCTTCAAGGGCGGCAGTTTGCGCAGGCACAAGAGCCCATTCATTTGAATGGGCTGCCATGCAGGAAAGAAGTCCCTGCGCTATTTTTTTTAAATCCCAGTCTGCACTAGAACCTTGGTTCCCTGTAGGGTTAAGATTTCCAGTGCGGGTAGCATGCAATTAGAATGCCGCGGGACCCACGTTTCTCTGTGTGGGTGGTTGTGGCTGAAAGTATTTTTCGGGTCCCACATCGGCACCACCCGCACAGATGTGAACCTAGCCTTATATTCTCTGGACCCTCAGTTGTCAGTGGCTTTAAGATAATAAAAAGTAATTTAACACAAAACAAAAAAGTTACGTATAGTAAAAAAGATTCACATGGACCTTTTTTCTTTAACATTTTTATAGATAGCTACTCTTTAAGATGTGTTTTTGTACATGATGTGCCATGGATATAAAAGTCAGCATGTCCTAATACCAGCCAAAATATAGACCATAGATGCAATTTAGTTGGGTATGAGAAAATATAAGTGAGAAATGTTTCATCTGAAAATGCCGGCAAAGAGCGATGCCAAAAATGCTATGCAACGGACTTGATTCTTGGAGATCCTCTGGAGAAAAAAAAATAAAATACTTTTAGACCATTGTTATTGCTCGAGTCCTATCTGATAACTTCTGCCATATCCCATGACACTGACACTCATACATGTAAACATCCCTGTATGTAAAACATGCTTTGCACCTTTGCCCATCTTTGCCAACTTTATCTCTTGTGAGTTCTTTGGTGACGAATGAGGCAGGATTTCTGACTGAAGCGCTTATTGCATTGCTCACATTTAAAGGGACGCTCCCCAGTATGGATCCTTTGGTGTTGGATTAGCACCGAGTTCTGGATAAAGCTCTTGTCACACTCATTACATTTATAAGGACGCTCTCCTGTGTGAGTGCGCTGGTGGGTGATCAGGTGCGAGTTACGGCTGAAGCTTTTGGAACACAGCGTACACTTGTATGGACGTTCCCCTGTGTGAATACGGTGGTGTTTAATCAGGTTAGACTTGACAGTAAAGCTTTTATCGCACTCTGAGCATTTGTATGGCCTCAGCTCTCCTGGTTTACCCGGTTTGGGTTCCATGTTAGCGTTCAAGAAGGATTTATTAAAGAAGAACCAGCTATAAGGACTGTCTATCTGCTGCACGGCTGTGATCGGGCTTAATGCCCTCCCATCAGAGCTAGGTATTACAAAGCCATTGGGGGATGTATCTCTTGCTATCCACATAGTTGCAGGATATAATTCTGCATTTATATTTTCACTGAAACACTGGGAGAGGTTATAGGTCATAGAAACTGGTTCTTGAAGTTGATTGTTCCATTTCCCTACGTTTTCTTCTTCAATGTTTGTGCTGAGAGGGATATTATCTGTAAAAAGAAGCACAGCGTGTCTAATCACAGAGACCAAAAAACAGTATAAAAAATATTAGCCTTTTTTTTTATTATTATTATTATTATAATGAAACCTCTTGGCTGGTGCCACCAATGTATTTGTGGCACATTTCATGATTGTATATAGTTTCTATTTGCCTTGTCAACTAAATGCAAGCCGTAATGCACACATGCTTCGGCAAAGTAGCTTACTCCAGCATCAAAAGAACTGCACTCTCATCCTACGCCACAAAAATTGTATTGTGTTGTGTACACACCACAGTCTACATACACTATTTTACCCAAAGTATTGGGATGCCTGCCTTTATACGCACATGAACTTTATTGGTATCCTAATCTTAGTCCATAGGGCTCAATATTGAGTTAGCCCACCCTTTGCAGCTATAACAGCTTCAACTCTTCTGGGAAAGCTGTCCACAAGGTTTATAAGTGTGTCTATGGGAATATTTGACCATTCTTCCAGAAGCGCATTTGTGAGGCCAGGCACTAATGTTGGATGAGAAGGCCTGGCTCGCAGTCTTCACTCTAATTTATCCCAAAGGTGTTCTATGGGGTTGAGGTCATGACTCTGTGTTCTCTACCCCAAACTCGCTCATCCATGTCTTTATGGGCCTTGCTTTGTGCACTGGTCCAAATCATTTGGTGGAGGAGGGATTATGGTGTGGGGTTGTTTTTCAGGAGTTGGGTTTAGTTCCAGTGGAGAGAACTCTTAAGGCATCAGCATACCAAAGACATTTTGGACAATTTCACGCTCCCAACTTTGCGGGAACAGTTTGGGGATAGCCGCTTTCTGTTCCAACATGACTGCGCACCAGTGCACAAAGCAAGGTCCATAAAGACATGGATGAGCGAGTTTGGGGTGGAGGAATTTGACTGGTCTGCACCGAGTCCTGACATCAACCTGATAGAACACCTTCGGGATGAATTAGAGCAGGCCTGACCTCATAAATGTGCTTCTGTAAGAATGGTCAAACATTCCCATAAAACACACTCTTAAACCTTATGGACATCCTTCCCAGAAGAGTTGAAGCTGTTATAGCGGCAAAGGCTGGGCCAAATTAATATTGAACCCTACAGGCTAAGACTGGGATGGCACTAAATTCCATGTGTGTGTAAAGGCAGACGTCCTAATACTCTTAGTAATATAGTGTATAACAAACAGATTGATGCAAGCGTTATTGCCTACACAGCAGCAAATACTGGCATACACAATCTACCCAAATACAAGGACCTACAGACACCACTATAATCATTGTACACCTGAAAACACCGAACGCTCCTCATTTTTCTCTGCTCAAAAGCTCCCCTGAAAAATATACGTGTGATGGATTTTTTCAGCCTGAAAACACCCCTCTGCACACATGACTGTAGATGCCCAAATGTGCATGAACAAATAGGTTAACAGAGTTGCTTATACAGGCTGAAGAACAAAAAAAACAAAAAAAGCCAAAAGCCTGTATAAGAAGCATTATTTATGCCCAGTGTGCATTAGATCTTAAAGTAGAAGTTCAGTACCCAACTAGCTCTAAACCTACACACATTTTAAAATTAATCTATTCATCTAGCCCTGTAAAGCAAAAAAAAAAAAAAAAAAAAATCGCTGTACTTACCTGTTCATAGCTGCTCTGGTCCTGTCCCAGGCTGAGATGTCAGCGGTGGCTTCAGCGTGTGGAAATGTGCAGGACAGGTAGCCAACAATGACAGCCTCATAGTAACTCTATGGGGGACTTCACTTCCCAGGCCTTTCACAGCCATTGTCGGTTCTCTCCTGCATACAGCATCCACACCTGGAGACTGGATGGGCTTCAGAAAAGGTACGTATAGCGATTTCTTCTTACAGGGCTAGACATATTCATTTTAGAATGTGGCTGTAAGTAGGTTTAGCGTTCATTTTTGGTGAACTTCCACTTTAATGAGAATGATGCAGAGAGCTGTAAAGCCATCCAATTATTCATACACTATGCTAAAAGCTGTTCAGGCCTAAAGATTATCTGGATCCTTGGCAGGAAAATTTCAGGACAGAGGTGGTGGAAGATCAGCAAATGGAAACAGAACAAGAAAGTATTCAGGGGCTGGGTTTCATAGGGCGATAACTATATACCCTGTTTCCCCTAAAATAAGACCTAGCGTGATTGTCGACGATGGCTGCAATATAAGCCCTACCCCCCAAATAAGCCCTAGTTAAAGTCCTTCTATGTCTTTTTCTCAGGGTAGGGCTTATTTTTGGGGAAAGAGGATGGGGTTTATTTGGGGGGTAGGGCTTATATTGCAGCCATCACCGACACTCATGCTAGGTCTTATTTTAGGGGAAACAGGGTACCAGCAGCAGGCAGGTGAATTGTACTTTCTGTCCCAGTCTCCATTGACTGGAGAGTCAAGGAGGCATTAGGGGGTTATTGCTAAAACCTAGCATCTCACATCATCTGCTCATCATCTGCTCAGTGATGACATGTCAAATATGAATGTTCTTTTTGTCTTTTAGACTCCAACACTAAGCAATGTACACATGCAGGACATTCACATCTACAGAATACACAATTCCTTGCTCTTTACTCCCCAAACGCAAAACCTTCAGCTCCCCAAATTTACACACAAAAGAGAATATAGACACATATATACAGTTCCATCACAAATTCAGCACACAATTACTCACATGAACTATGATAGCCATTTGTTTCCTCTTCTGAATCTGGGCTGGCTGATGAATATTGATCCTCATCCTGTTTTATTCTTGATAGAAGATTTGTATCCATCCCAGAATTATCTAGTAAAATGTGAGCAGGTGAGAACACAGCTTTTTATATTATTGAAAGTGAAGAGTTTAACAAGTTTCTTTTTGTCACAAGCCCATATGACAGCCATTAGGTTCCATTGTCTTCCTACATGACTGAGAAGACAACTTAAAACACATCATAAAAAGTATCCACATCTGTTTAACCTGTCCGGGAGTAAAAGTTGGTGTGCTTTAGAACTGAGAGGAAAGTAGAAGTGGTATAGATATAATGGGTCCACAGGGTATATCTGGCACAAGGGTTTTCCGAAACAAATTCAGGACAAACTGATGAAATATCTCCAACCTCAACTCAACAGAACTTGGAATTCTAACAATTATTTTATTGAGGGAACCATCCAAAAGTTATAGTTCTGCCAAAGGAGGAGCCTGATGGGAGACGTTAGTCTCTAGCTTCTTACAGGTCTTGTATACTCCAACAGCGAGATCTCCCTGATGTAGTTCTCCCCTCTGCTCCTGTCCACCTGGGAGTTTTGGGTATTCCTGCCTATCATGGTATGTTACAGCACTTTAAATTCTCCAGAATATAAAATTCATATATAATAATAGTTAGGTAATATAATCAGTCCCAAGGTTAGTCACCACACACTATGTGTGAGGTAAATGGCAAGGTTCTCATCCACAAACAAAATATCCATACAAATGCAAACCAAGTACAGAGGCAATCACAGATCTTGAGGTAGAGATAAATCGAAGCAACAGCAGTTTAGTGTCAATATTTCTGTCCATTTTTCTCAAGACACAAACAACAGTATTCTACATATCCATGTTTTATGTTTTGAAAAGGACAGCATAAGCTCCCTCAAAACATTGACAATAAAATGCTGTTGCTCTACTTCATCTCTGCTGCAAGACCTGAGAGTGCCTCTATCCCGGTTATGGATTTCTCTCTGACTTGTCACTGGTAAGCACAGAAGCTGTCAGAGGCAAAGAGTAGTGCCTCTACTTCCTTCTGTGTTTACCAGTGATGGCGTGCTGCTTCTATCGGCTCAGACACAGCGCCTCCCTGACCAGCATTGTGGCAGCAGCTCCTCGAGCTTTTCTCTGGCACTCAGTTAAGTAGTAGCTGCTCTTCTGCATCAGCCATCTTCTGCGTCCTTTTGTGAAGGGGAGCTCTGTACTTAAGGTGAAAGTGCTGTACTGGGAACTACTACTACTACTACTAGAGCAATCTAGAAGTACACATCCATTAACATGATGGAAGCTGACTTAATAAAACCAACATTTTGGATACAATAGCAAGGGCAGTTAATTTGCCACATACACACATTGTTCATGTGTAAAGTTACATACACACACAAGACAACTACCTGTACTTGGACTGTCGGGTTGCTCCAAATCATCTGTAGAACAAGCTGTGTAGCGCATAACTTCTTCCTGTTTGATTTTCCGTAAAATGTTTGGATTCACTGTGGGGTAACCTGAAAGCATAAAGAATTGTTGTATGGAAAATTACTTTTTCAGTGCATGTTCATTATTAAAAGGATCTATATGAACATTAGGAGCGACAATAAATTCTGGTGAAAAAAAAAAAAAAAAAAAAAAAAAAAAAAAAGAAGAAGGATATTCTTTTTAGGTATGTATTAACTCAGAAAAATATCTTCTATATTCCTTTTTTTTTTCTGCAATAACCCAACTTCCTTTTAGTAGATGGCTATGTTCATTCTCCATGGTCCCACTGTAAGTGGAAGCAGAGCCATCCTCGCTTTCTTACTCCCAGGACTAGGGACTATGGGACGTGTAGTGTGCATAGAGCAGTACACAAGACAACTAGCACGCACTGCTCATTTCAGATGGGAACGAAAGGGAAAGGGGGAGGTTCAGGAGATCACCAGGAATGTTACAAGGAGCCGGAAAAAAAGAAAGATTACGATGCCATTAAGTAGTGAATGTGTCTGGATTATGTTTGAAAAATAAGCATATCATTTAGTGTCACTTTCAATAATAGTAATAAACATTGGATTGAAGGGGGGGGGGGGGCCCAAGGCTTGATGGCGGAGAGAGCGGTTGCATAGTCTCACAGCTCCAGCTACCAACTACCATCCTTCCCTTATCCTGGGTCCTATTTCCTCGCCAGTGGCACCGATCTGTCCCCTACAGCTGTGGCCATCTAACAGGCAGGTTGACATGGTGAAATACGGGCCACCTTGGCCCCCATCCGCGGCAGAACAACTGGCGCGTTTCCGGAGACAAGATGGCGCCGAGACACATGCGGAGCACACAGACGCGCTACAGGCCTCCTCCTCTGCAGACCGGAGAACTGCTAAAGGGGTGAGTGCTTCAACTCCAGCTATCTTCTACACACAGACCCTTTGCTGTCACCAAACCCCCAGCAAGTTAATGAGAGCATGCAGTCCGAGAATTCCTCCCCTGCTGAGCCTACACTGTCTATTATGCTGGCTATTCAAGACTGCAAGGCCTCCCTCTCCACACAGATAGCCTCTATCTGCATGGACTTTTCACTATTAAAACAGGATGTCCAGAACCTCCAGGACAGAACCGGAGATGCAGAGGAACGCATTTTTTTACCCTGGAGGACACTGTAAATCCCCTGACAATTAACCTGCAAAATACTACCAGTGAGATGGCAGCACTCTGTGCAAAAATTGACGATTTGGAAAATCGTTCTCGCAGGAACAATCTTAGATTAGTGGGGTTCCCAGAGAGATCGGAGGGTCCTCAGCCTGAAAAATTCCTTTACTCCTGGCTACGAGACATTTTTTGGGTCGGATGCGCCCTCGTTCTCCCATGTTATAGAATGCGCGCACCGTACACCCCCCGCCCCCTCTCGCTCCATTATTGCACGCATCCTCAACTTTCAGGATAAAGTCGCTATTCTGCGTCTTGCGCGTGAAAAAGGCCCGCTTAAGTACAACGGCAACACTATCTGTCTATCCTGACTTTTCTGCTGAAGTTCAACGCCAACGCACCTCCTTCTCAGCAGTAAAAACCCACCTGCGCACAGAAGGCTTGTCCTATGCCATTCTCTTTCCTGCTAAACTGCGCATTATTCATGATGGTAAGGCTCATTTCTATACCAGCCCTAAGGAAGACATGGCATGGCTGAATGACCACTATGGTAGTGCCTGCAGGCAGAGAGGGAACTGACATTTAACCGAGGATTTACCTAATTACTGCCTTGTTACTGGACCTCCTGTGCATCCCTGAGTGTGTCATGCACCTTTGTGGTAATCCACAATGTTTAATGTTTTTTTTTCCCTTTCCTTCTACCACCTTATCCCCTTGGCCGGACTGCACTCTTGGCTTGGAGAACAGAGTACTGTGCCTTACCCATTTATCCCCTCCAGGTTTCCTCCCCTTTTATGGACATCATTTCATTTAATCTGCATAACTTGCCACCCTGAAATATTTGGAGGGGAGACCACCAGATTCTGAACTCTCCTCCAAGGCTAACAAGGCCATACATCCTCCAACAGGACATGTTTTGTTCCCCTAAAACATGCTGGTTGGGAGCCCCCCACCTGACACCACTTTACCCCCACACCAGGTAGTGGCGTGGTCACAGGACAGTTTTATTTATTTATTTTTTTGACCCCCACCGAGATACGGTCAGGATGGTCTCTTGGTTTGGGATCCAAGGCTCACTGTGTTTGGGATGGTCGAGCGGGGAGGGAGGCTAAGGTTTTATGGGATTTTGTTGTTGGTTTTTCTTTCCCCTTTCTCCCATTGTTTTTTTTTTTTCCCCACCCCCCCCTCTTTTTTTTAACCCCTGCAACCCCCCCATTGGAAACGTTTTTTTTTTTTTTCAGTTGGTCAACTTCGGCCCACACCTTCATGATGGCAGATCCATGCACTTTTTTGTTCATGTGCCTGTATGTGCTTCATGGGACACAGTGCCTTTCTGGTCATTTATGTACTGGTTTTCACGTTTATCTGTACCCGTTTACTACTGTATAATTTGTTATGGCGCAACCTCTGAGGATAGTCTCCTGGAACACTAGGGGCCTGAATGCACCCCAGAAGAGATCCCTGTTTTTTTCGATATTGAAAAAGCGCCGCCCTCATATTATTTGCCTCCAGGAGACTTGCCTCACAGGCTCCAAAATAAGGGCCTTAAAACGCCCATGGCTGTCCAACTCCTACCATGTCACTCACATTAATTATTCCAGAGGGGTTTCTATTCTATGCCAAATCTCTTCCAGCTGAGATGATAGGGGTTAAAACGAACCCCGATGGGCGATTTGTTGTTCTTACTCTACAAATATCCATGGTGACTTATTCTGGTGAACATATATATTCTCTCCCCCCCCCCCCCCCCCCCCCCATTTTCAGTGGAGGTACTCTCCAATTTGTCACTTCAGTTTTGAATAGACCCCCTGCTATATGTAGGATACTTTAATGCTATATTGGATCCAGTAATGGACCGCCTGGGGGCGGGGGTAGGCCCTTCCCCTCCTTTGTGGATTGGGTCCAAGTCCATGGCCTTACAGAGGTGTGGCGCTGGAAACATCCATATTTACGACACTTCTCCTGCCACTTGGACTCCTTCCACCCCATGTCCAGGTTGGATATGGCGTTCACCCCAGCGGAGACCCTTCCAGTGGTCTCTGCTGTATCATATTTGCCCAGGGGGGTTTCGGACCATGCCCCTCTTTCCATGCCCCTCCTCCTCCTCGGCTCAGGACCTGCCATTTGCTGCCTGAATCCTTACTGGCTGGAGGATGAGAGTGCAGAATGAGTGGCTGATATATCTCTCCCCTCCTTATCAAATGAGGGGCGAGATGCGTTGAAGGAGCCTATCACCACTAAAGAACTTACTGCGGCCATTTCACAAATGCCTGCACATAAAAACCACGGCCTGGATGGTTTCCCAACCGAATGGTACATGAACTTTAAAGATCTTGTGCCATAACCTGCAGTACCCACATGATTGCCCTCCCACCCGTGCCATTATGTCTTTGGACACCTGCAAGGCCTTTGACAGTGTGGAATGGCCAGATCTCTTTCGGGTATTACAAATGTATGGCTTTGGTCCCCATATTGTAGCATGGATAAAACTCCTTTACACCTCCCCGGTGGCTCGGATCCGAGTCAATTCCACTAATACGGACCCCTTCCAAATTACCAGAGGCACTCGACAGGGGTGCCCATTGTCGGCCCTCTTGTTTGCCCTAGCCATGGAACCGTTGGCAATTTGTGTCTGCTCTTCCCCTCTAAACTAAGGGACTCCCAATTGCTAATATAGAGGAACGCATTTCACTCTACGCGGATGACACATTGGTGTACCTGGCTGACACCGATGGGTCACTGCAGGCCCTGTTGGAAGAGGTCACTAACTTCGGAGACTATTCCGGCTTCCAGGTGAATTGGGATAAGTCCAGCTTTTTCCCCTTGGATGTGACTGTTCACCCCCAGATACACCCTGAGTCCAAGCTCTAGGTGGTGTCCTCTTTTAGGTACCGTGGGGTGTTGGTGCAGACCCCCCCTATCCCTATACACCACTAATAACTTGGATCACCTCCTGGCCCACCTTCAGAAGCGGACCAAGGAGTGAATGGACCTGCCAAGGAGTGGATGGACCTTATGGGAAGGGCCAATGTACTTAAAATGATATACTTACCGAGACTTCTATACATCCTTGCTAACTCCCCATGCAGAATACCAAAATCCATTTTTACAAACAGTAGGTGCATCCAAATCTATTAACCGTAATAACCAAATAGATGATACCTAGTAGCGCTAGTGCTATGTGACAAATTAATTAATTCACCCTATCTATCAAATCTTACTCTATGCTCCCACACAAAAAAATATATTAAATAAATTAAATAACCACTAATAACAGTGAGCATAAACACATGCAGTTACTTATACCTGAAATATTTGTGAATCACAATATGACCTGCAATTTCCACAAACAATAAAAAACATAAAAATATATATATAGCAAATATATAGAAAGTTTTTTTTGTGTATAAGTGAAGCAATATAGCCCGTCACCCAGAGGTGATTGCAAATCTTCCAGCAATATTCCTTTTTTATGTGAGAAATAATTCAGTGTGCAGACAATTTTCTTAAAATCCTTCACCACACCAATAGTGTCCGTGACCCCCCTCGTAGGAGCACTCACCAACAGCTGAGCCTAGCACTCTCGTGCAGGGCCAATAAAGCATTAAATCTCTCACGAGATGATAGTAGATGTTCAATCATCAATCTCTGGACATTCTCCTTTAAGGCTTTAATAGATATATTTCACAAGAACCTCAAAAGAAAAGAGACCTCCAATAGTGCAATACTGTAAACACTCTTTAATTTAAAATAATCCACTCGGTTTATGCACTCACATTTATAAATATGAAAAAAAGCACTTCAAAATCACATCAAGCCACTTCAATCTTCAATAACGTCACACTATACTCCAAGGCATTGGTGGTCACAGCGGACACTAGTTAAGCCGACAGCGTGATTGCTCTCTCTCACCCTTCCTTGCGTCTCCTGCTTGATTTCCCACAGCAGAGTATGCAGCTTGAATAGGGCGCCACAACCTCCTATCGCCGTGCCAAGAAACTGCTCCGCATACTCAATTTTTATGCCAAAAAACTATTCTAATGTCCTGGAAGGGTGCACAGACCCCTCTGAAATCCTTCTGGATAAAACTTATTAAATGACTCTATCCCACTTTATAAACTGACTTTTGAACTCAGAAAAAGGAACAAAACCTTTCACAAAATTTGGGGTAGATGGTTGGCTAGCCAGCTAACCCTATCCCAGCGCTGATTATACCACCCTCAATTATCTATTGTTGTGCTGGGCCCCAAAGATTTAATAATTGGTTATGTGCTCTTACCCTGACATGGTAGCATATTTGCACTATATACCTTTATGCCTATGTTGAACGAACTTTTTGCACTGATGTCTGTGTAATTCCATATATCTGAATATACTGCTTAAAGTTGTATACCCTCTGTACTACCAGACTGTCTGGCACTATTGCTGTTTTTTTTCTTTTGTATTTTGTTGTTCTTTGTGTGTTTTTACGTTTGTTGGTTTGTCTAAAACCTAATAAAAATAACTTTAAAAAAATAAAAAACACATTGGAATGATACAATCATTTTGGTGCTAAAGACTTTCCTATACTTAAATCAACTAAATTCTGGAGCTGCTTGCTTATTTTACATAAACATTTGAATCATAAAATGTACGCATACAAAGTTTCAATACACAGCAAGACCCATGCCGATAGTGGAATTCTCCTTGAATTGCAAACCCCCTCACAGAAGGTTTTCATATAAATTAAATGGGATGACCTTTACTGGATACGGACTGTCTACTGTTCTATATGTGAAAAATATAGAAGTTGTAAAGCTTTTCAGTTCATCCGCTTTTTTTTGTGTACTTGTACAAAATTTCTACATTCTTATTATATTTACAGCAATAACAATATATTTCCTTTTTAGTGCGGTTATGCAGTTAGAGTTGCTGCCACCTAGTGGCTCTCTTATGTAAGGCTTTGGTTTGTTAAACATGTTGAGATCTTTCAACACAACAGGTTTAAGCCAACACAAGTACAGGAACAAAGAATCCTACGAAAGGGTCCTTTGAAACTATTAATATTAGTAGCATTAAACCGTGAGCATAGCTCCCATGCACAAGTGAAAAGTTATGGACCATTTTTAGGTTGAAATCGCATCTTCTTGCTAAGCCCTGCGCCTTTCCCAACCATGACTGGCTGACTTTGGGGCAGAGAGCTGTTGCTCTATTTTACACATTTGAAGACATATATACAGTGCTACAGATTTGAATTTTTATTCTCACCAAGTGCTATTAAGGCTTCATAGTTCTCTTTCATGATTTTCTTGTAGAGCTCTTTCTGCCATTCCTGCAGCAATTCCCACTCTTCATCGGAGAAGTATACAGCTATACGGTTTAGGGTTGCTGGTGTCTGGAACCCAAAACAATACGATCTAAGTAATTCCTGAAAACAAACAACTGATACCAAGAACCTGCCACCACGAAAAGACAAAAACATACAATACAGATGACAGAAAAAAAATAAAAATAACTGAGGCTTTTTAAATTACCAAAATAAATAAAAGCCCAGGAGGAAGTAGGAGCAGGTACCTGCCAGAAATGGGCCCCCGCTCCCTAAAAAAATTAATTAAAGAAAAAAAGCCAAATATATTAGCGGAGGGGGGAGGGTTAGAAAAAAAGTAAGACTCTGTAGTTGCATCCTAGGTTTTAACTACTTAAGCCCCGGATCATTTTCCAGCTAAAGGACCAGGCCCCTATGTGCGATTTGGCACTGCGTCGCTTTAACTGACAGTTGCGTGGTCGTGCAACGTGGCTCCGAAACAAAATGGATGTCCTTTTTCCCCACAATATATAGCTTTCTTTTGGTGGTATTTATTCACCCCTGTGGTTTTTATTTTTTGCGTTATAAACAAAAAAAAAAAAAAATAAAAAAACAAAAAAAAAAAGAAGGGGAGCGACAATTTTGAAAACGGGAAAAAAAATAAATAAAAAAATTATTTTTTTACATTTTGCTATAATATCCCTCAAAAATATATAAAAAAAATGTTTTCCCCTCAGTTTAGACCAGTACTTATTCTACATATTTTTGGTAAAAAAAAAAAAAAAAAAAAAATTGCAATAAACGTTTATTGATTGGTTTGCGCAAAAGTTATAGCGTCTACAAAATAGGGGATAGTTTTATGGCATTTTTATTAATATTTTTTTTTTTTACTAGTAATGGCGGCGATCAGCGATTTTTATTGTGACTGCGACATTATGGTGGACATGTCGGACAATTTTGACACATTTTTGGGACCATTGGTATTAATACAGCAATCAGTGCAATTAAAAATGCACCGATTACTGTAAAAATGTTACTGGCAGTGAAGGGGTTAACCACTAGGGGGCGGCGTAGGGGTTAAGTGTGTTTTTTTAACTGTAGGGGGTGTGGCTTGGTGTCTGACGTCACTGATTGTCTGTTCCCTGTTATAGGAAAAGACTATCAGTGACATCCTCAGTAGGAAGCACGAGGAGAGGTTTGTTTACACTTGCCTCTCCTCGTTCTTCAGCTCTGTGACCCGATCGCGTGACACCAGTGGGGATCGGGTCCGGCGGCCAAGGAGCTCAGGACCGGGTCGCAAGTGCGCCGCCGGCGCGCTCGCGACCCACGGCTAGGCACTTAAAGAGCAACGTACAGGTACGTGCTTGTGCCCAGCCGTGCCGTTCTGCCAACATACATCGGCACGAGGCGGTCCTTAAGCAGTTAAACACGTAGTGGTCTACTGGGTAGGCTTCTGCAGTTACGTTGTAGGTTTTCGGACATACAATGGTCTATTAGGTAAGCCCCTGTAGTTACATCACTGACAAGAAATGTTAGGGGGGGTGGGAAGGATTAGGGAAACTAGAACTTCCCTTTTAGGGTGAAGTAAGCCCTATATTTGCAGCCACCTAGGTAAGTGAAAATCTTTGTTTTTATATATATATATATATGTATATATATGTGTGTATGTATATATATGTGTGTGTATATATATATATATATATATATATATGTGTGTATGTATATATGTGTGTGTATATATATATATATATATATATATATATATATATATATATATATATATATATATATATATATATATATATATATATATAAACAAACAGAAACCCTTACTTCTCTTTTAAATTGCCTCTGATTATCGCCAAGGAGAAGGGTACAAAATAATTTCCAAGGCATTAGATATAGCATGGAACACAGTGAAGACCGCCATCAAGTGGAGAAAATATGGCACAACAGTGACATTACGAAGAACTGGATGTCCCTCCAAAATTGATGAAAAGACAAGAAGAAAACTGGTCAGGGAGGCTGCCAAGAGGCCTACAGCAACATTAAAGGAGCTGCAGGAATACCTGGCAAGTACTGGCTGTGTGGTACATGTGACAAAAATCTCCCGTATTCTTCATATAGGTCTGGGCTATGGGGTAGACTGGCAATACTGAAGCCTTTTCTTAAGAAGAATATCCAAGCTCAGTTAAATTTGGCAAAAACACATCTGAAGTCTCCCAAAAGCATGTGGAAAGATGTGTTACGGTCTGATGAAACCAAGGTTGAACTTTTTGGCCTTAATTCCAAAAGATATATTTGGCTCAAAAACAAAACTGCACATCACCAAAAGAACGCCACACCCACATCTTCTTCACTTCGAACTGTAATCTGTTAATTAAATAAATGTATGCTTTGTTTTAATGCAATTCTTACTCCTGAAGAAGCGGGTACACCGCAAAACCGGTAGAGGATCCCTGTATACCCCACCTCAACTCTAACCCTTAGGAATTTGTGTTTGTGTGGGATATTTTTAAATATGTTTGTATCTATTTTGGTTGAATTGTATTAAAATTTATATTTTTTTTATCTTAAACTTTGGGTCTGTGCATCAGTGTCGTGATAGTCCATTAGCCTGTCTGGGTGTCCGTGTGTATTGGTCAGCATCAGCAACTGTCCTCACATTTTCACCCTTCCAACTTCCACAGTAAAGCATGGTGGTGGCAGCATCATGCTTTGAAGCAGTTTTTCTTCAGCTGGAACAGGGGCTTAGTCAAGGTAGAAGGAATATATATTAATATTATTATTATTATTAATAATATAAACAGTTCAAAATGCCACTCAATATTGGCACAAAACCTTCAGGCTTCTGCTAGAAAGCAGAACATGAAGAGGAACTTTATCTTTAAGCATGACAACGACCCAAGCATACATCCAAATCAACAAAGGAATGGCTTCACCAGAAGATGATTAAAGTTTTGGAATGGCCCAGCCAGAGCCCAGACCTGAATCGATTGAAAATCTGTGGGGTGATCCTAAGAGGGCTGTGCACAGGAGATGCCCTCACAGTTGGTCAGATTAGTAAAAGAAGAGTGGGCAAATATTGCCAATTTAAGATGTGTCATGCTGATAGACTCATACTCAAAAAGACAGTGCGGTAATAAAATCAAAAGTTGCTTCAAGTACTAGTTTAAGTGTGTGCGCACTTCACTTATACAACCATATTTTTTCATTTTTTTTATTTTACACCCCCCCCCCGCCAAAAAAAAAAAAAAGATTTTTTTCAACTTGTACATGGGTCACATTAAAAAGGTGGAAAAAGTTATAAAATGATTTATCTTCGTCTCATTTTTTACATTACTGAAACCTGACATTTTAACGGGTGTGTAGACTTTTTATATCCACCGTATTTCACAGGTTCTGGACATGCATGGATCTATTAACCCCCCTGACGGTATTCCCGAGTCTGGCTCGGGGTGGAATTTTTATGCCAAAAGCGGTAACCCCGAGCCAGACTCGGGACCTCATCGCTGGATCCAGGAGGATGTTTACTTACCTTCTCCCTCGGATCCAGGGATGTCCCCCCGCTGTACGAGCGAGCCATGTCTCGCTCGATCCATCACGGAGCCGATCTCCGTGCCCTGCCAGCGTTGCGACGCACGGGGACGGAGATCGGCGCCAAATTCAAAAAGTGAAACACTCACTATACATACAGTATAATGTAATCTTACAGATTACATTGCTGTATGTAAATATTTCACATCCACTTTGTCCCTAGTGTTCTGTCCAGTGTCCTGCATGCAGTTTTATATAATAAAAACTGTTCTTTATGCCTGGAAACTGGAGATTGTCCATAGCAACCAAAACTGTCCCTTTACATAAAAAATGATTTTAGACCAGCTAGAAAACAGCGATAATAAATTGGAATCACTTGCAGAATTGAGCGATAGTGATTTGTGGGGGCGATCCGTCATCAAATACTGAAAAGTAATGACAGTGACAATTTTGCAACTGAGCAAATTTCTGTGTTTTTTTGATTTGATTACATTATTGAATAATTTTATTATTGTTATATTATTATTTGGTACAATTATTTATAATTATTTATATTATAATTTATGATTTCATTTTTCAAACTTTATCATACCCGGGATGTCTGCTAGACTCTGGTTTGGACAGATTTAAGAGAGTTATTGCTAAGAATTACAGGACTACAATATAAAACGCCAAATTTTCATGCAAAATAATTGTACCGCTTTTAGCACCTAAAATCCAAAATAATCATACCGCCAGGGAGGTTAGGCTGGCCTCTGCAGTTACATCTCAGATTCTGGACATGGAGTAGTCTATTAAGAAAGCCCCTGCAGTTACATATCTGGTTCTGGACAAGCAGTGGTCTACTGAGCATGCCCCTGCAGTTACATCCCAGGTTGTGGACTTGCAGTGGTCTACTGAGCAAGCCCCAGCAATTACATCTCAGATTCTGGACAAGCAGTGGTCTACTGAACAAGCCCCGGCAGCTACATTGCAGATCTCAGGCATATAGACTTCTGGAGGATTTTATTCACAAGGCTTTCGTTTTTGATTATACACTGCACAAGCGTCTATTTATCTAGTCCACGTTGATCAAGGATAAGTCAAAAGGGAAAATGGACAGCTGCCAAAAAACACAAGCTGCTGGACACTGTATAATAGAAGAAAATCACCAAACTATTTTCATACCTTCCTTTGTAGTGCTCGGGGAACTTGGCTGCAGCTTTCCTTCAGAAATTGAGGCTTGTGAGGAAGTAGTTTTCTTCTCCACAACTGAGGTTTCCTTGAACAACCGTTTACATTATCAGTCTCCTAAGATGGGTTTATTGTAAGAGAATATTACTGTCCATTTACAGGTCATAAAGCTAGACTCATTCATGAGTCACACATTCTAAAGCCAGGTACACAAAAAAAAAATTCGTTCAACCCAATGTACAGTATTCTGGCAGAATGCTTCTAGCTCAGACATATTTTTAAGTCCTCTTGTATAAACTGCATATCAAAACTACAGTCTTGTCTTGAAAAAGTATTCACACCCCCTTAAAATTTTCCACATTTTGTCATGTTAAAATGAAAAAATAGGATTTTTTAAAACAGCTCACCTGTAAAAATCCTTTTCTTTGAAGTACATCATGGGACACATAGCCGAAGTAGTTACCATGTGGGTTATAGGCCACCTTCAGGTGATGGACACTGACAAGCCCTAAAACAAAGTCCACTACCTATATAACCCCTCCCACTACTGGGAGTACCTCTTTTGTAGCATAGCAATACATGTGTATACCAAAGAAGGGAGGGACCTCTGTGTCTCCGTGATATACTTCAAAGAAAAGGATTTTACAGGTAAGCCGTTTTAAAAATCCTATTTTCTTATCGTACATCAATGGGCATAGAGCCATAGTAGTTACTATGTGGGAAGTCCCATAGCAATGCCAACTGAAGGGAGGGAGACAACAAAAGTAGGGCACTAAGAGACTAGAGGACTTATACTGCAGCCTGCAGTACACTGCGCCCAAAGGAGATATCCTCATGACCTTTCACATCTACTTGATAGAATCTGGTAAAATGTATGGACTGAAGACCAAGTTGTGGCCTTGTAGATCTGAGCCATGGAGGCTTACCGATTCACTGCCCAGGAAGTACTAACAGCCCTGGTGGAGTGTGCGTTAATATGAAAAGGTGGTATTTTCCTTTTTAAATCATAAGCTTGAACAATCACTTGACAAATCCATTTAGAAAAGTAGATTTCGACGCTGCCTGTCCTCTTTTAGGACCTTCTGGCAACACGAACAAAACATCTGTTTTACGTCTTCAAATAGACCTTGACTGCTCTCAGCACATCATGAAAATGTAGTGACCTTTCTTCCGCAAAACAAGGTTCTGGAAAAAACGAAGGCAGAATAATATCCTGGTTTAAATGAAAACCAGGATTAAATGAAAACCTGACACTACCATCGGTAGGAAATTAGGATGAGACCATAATACAACCTTATGAATAATGAAATATAGTTCTTTATAAGAAAGAGCAGCTAACTGATACTCTTCTTGCAGAAGATATGGCAACCAAAAAATAATAATTTCCTTGACCAAGGGAATATCTCATATTGGCTCAAAAGGCTGTTCCTGTAACACCGATGGGACTAAATTTAAGTTCCAAGGGCTCAGGGGTGACCAAACTGGAGGATTAATCCACGTTACCCCCTGAATAAAGCTACAAACCAGAGAGTGTGAAGCAAGTGGTAGTTGAAAAAAAAAAAAAAACACCGATAAGGCCGACACCTGGCCTTTGATAATACTCAAAGCCAGCTTCATTTCTAATCCCATCTGTAGAAATTAAAGGATCCTACCTATATCATATTTCCTGGGGTACCAACCCCTGGATTCACACCAGGAGACATATGTCTTCCAGATTCTATAGTATATGACTCTGGAGGCCAGCTTCGTAGCATCAACCAAAGTAGAAACTACTGAAGCTGATAGCACACAGCCTTTCAGAATGTGGGTCTCAATAGCCAAACCATTAAATTTAGCATTTGTAAAGGTAGGATGGAATACCGGACCTTGAGAGAAAAGGTCTGGCCGTGGCGGTAGAGCATATTATTGACAGAAAGATGTCGGGTGATGAGACCACTCTCCCAGGAACAACTGTTGGCGACTCAAGGAGTCCGCCTGCCAATTCTCTATTCCTGGAATGAAGATTGCCGATACCATTTTGCTTTTAGGCCTAAAAGTTAAATTTTTGGTCTCGTCTGACCAGAGCACCTTCTTCCACATTTGCTGTGTCTCCATCGTGGTTTCTTGCCAACTGAAAAATTGGACTTCTTATGGCTTTTTCAAAAATGTCTTTCTTCTTGCCACGCTCCCATAAAGGCCAGATTTGTGGAGTGCACGACCAATCGTTTTCCTGTGGACAGATTCTCCTACCTGAGCTGTAGATCTCTGCAGCTCCTCCAGTTACCATGGGCCTCTTAGCCGCTTCCCTTAAGCTCTCCTTGTCTGACCTGTCAGTTTAGGTCGATGGCCATGTCTTGGTAGGTTTGCAGTTGTGCTATACTCTTTCCATTTTTTTAGAACCTAACCCCGCTTTAAACCTCCCACAACTTTATCCCTGACCTGCCTGGTGTGTTCCTTGGCCTTCATGATGCTGTTTGTTCACTAAGGTTCTCTAAATAAAAATAAAAAAACCTTTGAAGGCTTCACAGGACAGCTGTATTTAGACAGAGATTAAATTACACACAGGTAGACTATTTACTAATTAGGGGAATAGTTTTTAGTTGTATGGGGTTTACATTTTGGACAATACAAATAGTTGAGCAACAGGAGAAAATGGTTTCCACTCAAATTCTTTGCCATACCAGCATATTGATAATTTGCCACATGTGGCAAGAATGATGCAAAAATTGAGTATATTGCCACCTTTAACAATTATTGTAGATGTCCCATTTTACACATACCAGGTACTACCAATAAATGTGGGTACATTTTTTCTTGGCTTCCCTACAAAGATTCATCTGGCCTCCTTTACCCTGCCCAAGTCTGGCCATTCAATTCAGGATTCAATCCAGCTGTGAAAAGAAAGCCACACGTACCGTTTGCTCTGTGGTATTCTGTGTTGTGGACAGGCCGATTGCCTGGTCTGCTTCTAACTTGGGGCGCTTCTGCTGCTCGAGAAGGTTGTCCAATAACTAAAAGTAAAAAAACAAAACAAAAACAAATTATTATAACATATCAAGTTGACGTTCCTCTTGTCAAATTTGTTTATTGAAGTGTAACAAAATTACACAAACAGGTTCAGATACAATCGCAGGAAAATAGCATGTCGAGTGATATTATAAGATTTTAGCTCCAAAATAAAACATAAAAATGGTACATATAACAACGTGACCTAGTTCAAGGTCTATTAACTCAAAAGATAATTCTCAAATAATATTCTAGTGTGGCCAATACCTAGTGTAAATAAGAAAAATATAAATAAACCTCCAATTGTCAATTAGCGAAGAATATCGGGAGTATAAACCTAAAATAAGTATTACCTAAATGTGAAACATAATGAAGCTTATAGTAATAGTGTTGTAAAACCAACAGATATAAATATAAAAATTCTGATATTTGAACCAAGAGAGAAGAAAGAAGGAAAAGAATACTGGGGAGAGATAACAGAGAGGGAAACAGAAAGAAAGGAAAGTATAGAAAAAGGGGGGGGGGGGGAAAAAAGAAGAAGAATCCCCTGGGTAATGCGAGACACCAATCGCTGGATAAGCTTCAAAGAATGAGCGTATAAAGAGAGATTACCAAGGTATTAACAAAGATTCATCAAAATTGGAAGGCAAATAGCGTGTCACCCATATATTTTCAAAATTACACATTTTATCACGAGTGATGGCCTCTATTTTGGCATGCATCATAACTTATAGGATTCTATCTTTGGCTTCAGCTAAGAGCAGAGTTGGGGATTTCCAGGCTTTGGCGATAGCGTGTTTCACCGGCTGTAACCTGTAATAAGAGTTTGAAGTGGTAACGGGGGAGATTAGCCCATTTTAAAGTTTAAAAGTGCAATCAAAGGATCAGGAGAGGATAGCCACTTCAAAATAGCATCAAAATCAGCACACATCAGTGAAGGAGAAAAATTACCTGTTAAATTTTATAACAAACTGGACATTTTTCATTTTTTTTCCCCCCCCCCCCCCCCACCTTTCAAAATTTTAGATTTTTTTTTGTTTCTTTAGCAAAAAAAAAAAAAAAAAAAAAAAAAAAAAACAGTAGTGAATAAATGCCACCAAAAGAAAGCTCTATTTTGTGTGAAAAAAAAAAATATTTCTGGGTGCAGTGTTGCATGACCGTGCAAATGCCATTTAAAATGCGACAGCGCTGAAAGCTAAAAATTGGCCAGGGCAGGAAGGGGGTATAAGTGCCCAATAGGCATGTGGTTAAAGCAAGTAACTTTTACTATTTACTAATGCTAGCAGCATAACGATTAAAAACAGTCAATGTTGATTGGGAGTGTGAAGTTCTGCGTTAACCCCTTCACGCTTAAGGGTAAAACAAATCTACATGGCCTAAGCACAAATTTTGAAACTTGCCCCCCTACAATAAAACACACATAACCCCTACACTGCACCCTAGTGGTTAACTCCTTCACTCCCAGTGTCATTTACAAAGGAATCTGTGCATTTAAATAGCACTGGGTGACCAGACCTAATGTCCCAATTGTAAGTACCCTTTTTCCTAATCGATCTACAGCTGTCACTTGACCCAGATCTCATCCAGCATGTATGTAGGGAATATCTATCTATATATATCTATATCTATATATATATCTATATATCTATCTATATCTATATAGCTATCTATCTATCTATCTATCTATATATATTTATTTATTATTTTAGAGCTGCACGATTCTGGCCAAAAAGAGAATCTCAATTTTTTTGAGAAAGAGCCTGAAGAGAAATGAAGGGCGCTTATTCCTTCTCTTGACTGGCAAAAGAGTACTTTCTTTCCCACTTGAAATCTTTTGGGTGTATTTGTCCAAATCATCCCCAAATAGTCAGATCCCCATGAAAAAGAAAAAAAAAAACAGTCAGGAGCCTTTTGCATGGTGCTTCGGCTGACCAATTTTTTCAACCACAGGATCACCTACGCATGTGTATTAGCTAATGTGTATTAGCAAGCAGAAGCGCAAGGCAGGACGCCTGGTGAATAGCATCGTTAATGGTAAAACATAATGCTCTTGGTAGTTCGGCCAAATCCCGGGCTTGCTGTGCAGGAACCTCCTTAAGGGCCTGTCTAAATGGGTCCTTGAGGGACTGACAGATGAATATTGCAGCGACTGCAGACTGAGTAAACGCACGTGCCAAAGAAAAAGGATTTTAAAAAGGAATTCCAACCTTTTATCTGTTGGATCCTTAAGAATTTGGGCATTGTCTACTGGACAAGTTAGACTTTTATTCACACTATATATAGTAACACAACTGCTGGTACATTCCATCTTTTGGTGAGTTTCTCCTCCATTGGATAGAGTACTGCGGATCTCTTTGGAGGGAGAAAATGCTTATCCGGGTGATCCCATTCAGCATAAATAAGCTGTTCTAGTATTGCACGGACAGGAAACGCATGCAAAGGCTGAGGAGGTTTTTAAAGGAACCCAAAGAATAGACGGAACTTTCAGCTGACTGAGATTGTACCAGCAATTTCACAGATTGCAAGGCTTCATCCACCGTTTGTTTCTCCGCAGAGGAGTAATCGGTTTGTCTTTCCTTCCAATTACCTGAGGGTAACACATCTTCTACCCACTGTTCCCCTGGTAAAGGGTCTGTGATGGGGATGGGGGGGGGGGGGGGGGGGGGGGATCTACCACGCTTCTTATCCCTTTGGATGGAGGATGAGATTAAAAGCGCCTAATGTTCCCTCTAGCCCCAACAGGGTGGAGGGAAATGGCATCTTCAGTAACCGTATACAGGGGCTGAAATGCGAGAAGCAGCTGCAACACCAATTGGGTTCCAATGACTCACCCCTGGCTTGCCACTTTCAAGGAGGAAGATGGAGTGTGGGAGGCACGGACTGGAGTTTCCCAGCGACAAGGAGT